>NC_142024.1:8457500-8615000 GCF_049901735.1 Notechis scutatus | reverse complement strand
TTAGACTTCCGGAAAAAGAGAGAGGAACCCACCCCAGTTTACATCGAGGGGGCTATGTGAAGAGAATTTCCTCCTTTAAATTCCTGGGAGTCTACCTCAAGCAAAGATCTCACCTGGAAAATCAACACAACCCAGGTGGCCAGAAAGGCCCGCCAGAGACTCCATTTCTTCCAGGTCTTGCAAAAGAATAAAGTGGAAGAACAACTGATAACCTCCTTTTGCCTGTCATGCCCCAGTTGGAGTCTGATTCTGAGGGGAGATTGAGCAGCTGACAGGGAGTGGGAGTGTGGCTCTGGTGGCTGTGGAAGAAACTGGGGAAGGGCACAGGCCGGCTTGGGCATTCAGAGGAAGACCCAGGCCCACCCCCTCTTCATCCTAGGGCACTCAGGGAGGAATGGAGAAGGGAGCAACGTGGTTTACGGGGGAGGAAAGGGCCCTGATCCCCTTCATGGGCTGCAGCTGGGAAGACTGTTTAAAAGGGCAAACTGCGCATGGCAAAGTTGCTTGGAAGCAAAGCGTGCATTATCTTTGTCGAGGCTTATCTGGGTTTTGGCGTCCTCCCAACTGTGTGTGCCTCGTTATCTTTTGGAAGTCTACAAGTTATTATCCTGGTCTCTCGTGTTAATTACTTCCGTGTGGTTTGTGTTGATTTTTTAAATTTCTACTTTTATCTGTATTTTGGGTTCGGACTGCATTTCTTCCCTTTGTAGACTGTTTTTGGAAGAGTTTGATCTCCCACCGAGGATAATTGGACATTGGGGGCCAAGTTGGAGGCATTAAAGGGAATTTATCTACTTTTTTGTGACTTGTTATTTTTATGCCACACCTCTTTAATGTGAGCGTCCTCTCACATTGCATAATGGTGTGGTATGCTGGTTTGATAGCCGCGGATAGAAAGACACTACAGAGGGTGATGAGCACAGCACAAAACATTGTGGGCTGATCCCTGACACCGCTAGATGACCTCACCAGGACTCACTGCCTTAGAAGCATGAGGAAAATCCTCAGGAATGACTCGCACCCTGGTCATCGGGTGAGGGGCAGAGCCAGCCGCACCAACAGGCTGAAGAACAGTTTCTACCCGTGGCTGTCAGATTCCTGGATGGAAAATACCTTCATATCAACATAATATGATAGACTTGCGGGGCAGGTGCGTTGTGCATTAAGATCACCTAGTGTAATGAGATCGGGGATTAGGGACTTCTGTCCACACTGTGAGTTGTGTTGGGGATGTGTGTGCACGAAGGGAGGCTCAGCCAATCTCATTGTGCACATGTTGTACTCTGACAATAAAGGCAATAATATTCAAGGAAGAACAGGAAAACCTCAACATAGGACCACAATTGAGTCTAACGTTTAGGTTGCTAAGTTAAACATTTATTAAGTGAGGTTTTGCCACATTTTCTTGCCATCGTCCCGAAGTGAATCTCTGCAGCGAATAAGTTAGCAACCTGGTTGTTAAGCGAATCTGGCTCCCCCGTTGACTTCGCTTGTCAGAAGGTGGCCAAAGGGGATTGCGTGAGCCCCGGGGACGCTACAACCGTCGTAAATATGAGTCGGTGGCCAAGAGTCTGGATTCTGGTCAGGTGACCATAGAGATTTCTAGCAGAATTTCTGAGAAGGCCGCAAAACATTTCCACGCAATGTGTTGTGGGAGACGGTGCCTACCCCTCCGTTTCCAGATGGGTCACGTCTTCCCTTTCCAAACAATAGACCCCAAAACCATCATAAGTACATGCCAGTTGCCAAGCATCCGAATTTTGATCACGTGACCATGGGGATGCTACAGCCTTATTTGCGGGTTATTGTGATTTGTTTTAAATAAGCCACAAACTATTAGTTCAAGCCAGTATTTCTCAATGGATTGAAGTTGAAGTTGCAGCTGTGCAACCAGCCATGGTGAGAAATGGGGAGACTCCTCACCCCCCCAAAAAACCTTTAACCTTAAACTGTCTACTGTTGGCCTCACTCCATTCCTAAGAGGTCTGTAAGGGGACGTGCATAAGCGCACCAGCGTGCCTACCGTCCCTGTCCTACTGTTCCCATTTATTCATACCCATCTATTATGCATATACTTATACCTGTTTATACTTACATGTTTATATGTTATGTTCATGCTTATACTTGTTTTCACATACATGCTTGACAAAGCAAACAAACAAACAAACAAAAATGTTTCTGAGCACCAAAGGGAAGGAATGGATTCCTTGGGAGGTTATGATTTATTTATTTTTTAGAGTGAAGGATGAACACGGGATTTAGGCATTTTTCGTGCCTGATTTGGGAGGGGCTAAAACAACACTGCTTTTGCCTTAAGCAGCAAAAGGTCAGGAAGGGGCTAGCCCGAAAGTGGGACAGATGATAGGTAGGTAGGTAGGTAGGTAGGTAGGTAGATAGGTAGGTAGGTAGATAGATAGATAGATAGATAGATAGATAGATAGATAGATAGATAGATAGAAAGATAGATAGATAGAATAAATATTAGATGATAGATACTAGATAAATTAGATAGATAGATAGATAGATAGATAGATAGATAGATATAATAATTACATGATAGATTGATAGAGATAATAGATATAGATATAGATATAGATATTGATTGATAGATAGATAGATAGATAGATAGAATAGATAGATATTAGATGAGTAGATGATAGATAGATAGATAGATAGATAGATAGATAGATAGATAGATAGATAGATATTAGATGATAGATAGATTTCAGATAGATATACATAGATTGATTGATAGATGGATATAATAGATATTAGATAGATAGATAGATATTTTGATAGATAGATATTAGATAGATGATAGATAGCTATAACAGATATTAAATAGATAGATATTAGATAGATATTAGATAAACAGAGATGATAGATAGGTAGATAATAGATATTAGATAGATAGATAGATAGATAGATAGATAGATAGATAGATAGATAGATAGATAGATTTATTTATTTATTTATTTATTTATTTATTTATTTATTTATTTGATTTGCCAATTGCTTACAAGATAATAGGTATAAGTATATACATAGTTATGAATACATGAAATGGGTACATATAAGAAAAATAAAAGAAACAATAGGACAGGGACGGTAGGCACGTTGGTGCGCTTATGCACGCCCCCACAGACCTCTTAGGAAAGGGTGAGGTCAATAGTAGACAGTCTAAGGTTAAAGTTTTTGGGGCTTGGGGAAGAAACTACAGAGTCGGGTAGAGTATTCCAGACATTGACCACTCTATTGCTGAAGTCGTATTTCCTGCAATCAAGTTTGGTGCGGTTTACTTTGAGTTTGTATCTATTGTGTGCTCTTGTGTTGTTATGGTTGAAGCTGAAGTATTCATTGACAGGTAGGACATTGCAATGTATGATTTTATATACCATGCTTAAGTCAGACCGAAGACGGCGTAATTCAAGATAGATAGATAGATAGATAGATAGATAGATAGATAGATAGATAGATAGATAGATAGACAGACAGACAGATAGGCAGGCAGGCAGGCAGATATAAATTTTTTAGATCTCTGCCAGGTTGGCAAGTGTGCCAACTGCTCTGGCGCTTGTACGTTTCCTCCTGACATTTCACATCGAAAGGCAGAGCAGCTGGGAAGTGGAAACAGACCAAGAATGCCAGCTAGTCTTGCATGGTCCCCAGAAAAGAAAAGAAAAAAATTTTGAGCAACAGCTGGTGCCTGGCGATGTGTCACTTGGTCCTCTGGGGCTGAGGGGTGAGGGCTGCCTCTCCAAGGGGGATGCCACACTTGATTAATGACCCTATTTGCATCCGGCTGGTGCACATGTTTGGACTCAAACCTGGGACTGTGTGGGGAGGGGCCGTGCTGCTGCCTCCCTCGATGCTGGGGGAGGGGAGGGGATGAAACCCCAAAATGGGGGTTTATTGTTTTGGAAAGGGAAGACGTGACCCATCTGGAAATGGAGGGGAAGGCGCCGACTCCCTCAAAGCGTTGCCTAGAATTGTTTTGTGGCCTTCTCGGAAATGAATTCTGCTAGAAAAAGTGGCTTTTTGGGGGGAGTGTTTCAGACATCATAGATAGATAGATAGATAGATAGATAGATAGATAGATAGATAGATAGATAGATATAATAATTACATGATAGATTGATAGAGATAATAGATATAGATATTAGATAGATAGATAGATAGATAGATAGATAGATAGATAGATAGATAGATAGATAGATAATAATACATGATAGATTGATAGAGATAATAGATATAGATATTAGATGGATGATAGATAGATAGATAGATAGATAGATAGATAGATAGATAGATAGATAGATAGATAGATATAATAATTACATGATAGATTGATAGAGATAATAGATATAGATATTAGATAGATAGATAGATAGATAGATAGATAGATAGATAGATAGATAGATAGATAGATAGATAGATAGATTGACGATAGTAATGATAGAGATGATAGGGAGAGAGAGAATGATAATAGATGATAGATAGATAGATAGATGGATAGATAGATAGATAGATAGATAGATAGTAATGATAGAGATGATAGAGAGAGAGAGAATGATAATAGATGATAGATGATAGATAGATAGATGGATAGATAGATAGATAGATAGATAGGATGAAAATAGATAGATAGATAGATAGATAGATAGATAGATAGATAGATAGATAGATAGATAGATAGATAGACATAGAGATAGACAGATAGATAAACAGACAGGTAGATGATGGATAGAAGGATTGATGGATATGGATAGATGATAGATAATAGATAGAAAGGATAGATAGATTGATAGATAGGTAGATAGATAGATAGACAGACAGACATAGAGATAGATAGACAGACAAACAGACAGGTAGATGATGGATAGAAGATGGATAGATGGATTGATGGATATGGATAGATGATAGATGATAGACAGAAAGGATAGATAGATAGATAGATAGATAGATAGATAGATAGATAGATAGATAGATAGATAGATAGATAGATAGACAGACAGACAGACAGACAGACAGACATAGAGATAGATAGACAGATAGACAAACTGACAGGTAGATGATGGATAGAAGATGGATAGATGGATTGATGGATATGGATAGATGATAGATGATAGACAGAAAGGATAGATAGATAGATAGATAGATAGATAGATAGATAGATAGATAGATAGATAGATAGATAGATAGATAGAGACAGACAGACAGACAGACAGACAGACAGACAGACATAGAGATAGATAGACAGATAGACAAACAGACAGGTAGATGATGGATAGAAGATGGATAGATGGATTGATGGATATGGATAGATGATAGATGATAGATAATAGATAGAAAGGATAGATAGATTGATAGATAGGTAGATAGATGGGTAGATAGATAGGCATGAGATGGTCAGCTATGTACGTGTGTTCAGTGGTGGGATTCAAATAATTTAACAACCAGTTCTCTGCCCTAACGATTTCTTCCAACAACCAGTTCACCAAACTGCTCAAAAAGTTAACCGGTTCTCCCGAAGTGGTGCAAACTGGCTGAATCCCACCACTGCATGGGTTTGACAAATAAATACATTTCTTATTTTTTTTCTATTTCCAGGGAAGGGAAACATGGCTCGTCCTGCCCTTTGGCTCTTCTCCGTACTGCTCATCTCTTCGATGGCCACCCGTGGCCTCGGCTTGGGGCCACGGATGGCCACCAACATCCCCGAAAATGACAACAGCTTCCCAAGCCAGGATTCCTGGATGCATTCCTTGAGAGCCGCCCTGTACCGACACGGGCTGGATAACCAGCAAACAGACCACGACGAGATGCCTCCTGGGTCCACGGGCTCCAGAGAAGCTGGTGGTCCCCGCTTGGAGGGTGTAGAATCGAGGGGGCTGGATCAGCCGGCCAACCTCCGGCAGAAAAGCACCTTTGTGAGGTTTGCTTTCCCGTCCCCCGAGCAGGAGAATGCTAACAACCCGGTGCCCGAGAGGGCGAAGAAGCAGAGCCAGGCGCATCGGCGCCATGCGCGAAGGAAGAGGTTGAAACAGCACCGAGGTATGGTGGCAGAGAAGAGTGGGGGGTCCCAATCCCCCACAAGGAGGGTCTATTCTATTCTATTCTATTCTATTCTATTCTATTCTATTCTATTCTATTCTATTCAAATCATGAGCCACGAGGCAAACTTCAAAAGAATCCAAAAGATTTATTAGGAGCAACATGTCGGCATTATCCTAGTTGAAGCCAACTCTTGACACACGTTGAATTACGGTCAACTGTGACCCTGTTTTCCCCCTCCCCTCTGGGTGTGTCATCAATCACATTCTCCAACAAACCACGTTCAAGCACTGGGCATCATCAATCACATTCTCCAATGAAGTTTTTTCGTCATATGCAGAAGACCCGGTAGCCTCGCTACAATCTTTGTAAGATATGCATTGGAATGTACTTCTGGACTCTCCCCCCGCCCCCCAGCTTATGGCAACTCGAAAACAGGCATAGGAATTCTTTACGAGTTGACAGAGGGGGAGGAAATGAAGGAAGTGATGTGTTTAGTAGTCATTTGTCTAGCCGGCATCTCTGTAGAGCACAGGTGGGCAAATGATGGCTCCTTTAGGACCGGTGGACTTCAACTCCCAGAATTCTGTGCTGGCTCAGGGATTCTGGGAGTTCTCAAGGAGCCATCATTGCCCTGCAGTAAGGTGTTGAGCAAAGGGTAGGTACAGTTGATTTCTGATTTCCCTTCTCCAGCCTTTTAGGGTGCTCTATGTTGAACGATGGTGGAGACGATTCCTCTGCTCCTCCAGTATAAGGAGCAGTCTACCTGCCCAGGCGATGTGGAACACACACCCCCCCCAAAGTGAAGGCGGTTTGGTTAGCAGCCACCAAGCCCTTCCTGGGTCTAATTGCCAGCTGATCCTTCCAGGACTTTAGCAAAGCCTCCCCAGGCAGGAGCACTCTCTCTGAACGGTTCTCCTGCTTGCGGTTTCTTGCCTCTTTCAGGAAAAGGCTCCAAGCTGAGACCCCGAGCCTTGGTGAAAAAGCCAGACAGCCTTGTGGAACATTTTCGGCCCTTCCACGGGGAAGGAGCTGCGGCTGGTTCGGGCCCCACCTCCCTCCCCAGCGCCCTGCCCCAGACGTTGACGGAGGACTCCTTTCCTCCCCGGGCCATCTCCTCCCGGCCCCAGACTGGCGAACGGCAAGAGGGGGATGTGATGCCCACCCTGGACATGGCGCTCTTCGACTGGACGGACTACGAAGACCTGCGGCTGGACATGTGGACTTCTGACAGGAAAAAAGGTAAGCTCCCTCTCACCTGTGGGGTGCCCTAAAAAAAGGAGCCCTGGCTGGATTGGGGGAATCCACAGAAGGGACGGCCGGCGGGCTTAATGGATTACAGGGAGCCTCCATGGTTAGGAAGGGTCTTCCCCAGAGGTGGTCTTCAACCGGTTCTGACCAGTTCTGGAGAACCGGTAGCAGAAAGTTTGAGTAGTTCGGAGAACGGGCCAATACCACCTCTGACTGGCCCCGCCCCCATCTATTCTCCGCCTCCCATCGAGTCCTAGCTGATTGGCTGGGTCTTCTTTGGTTGCCCTGCACAGGAGAACGGAGCTGGAAAGCAGATTAGTGGGGTGGGAAGGGAATGAGGATTTTGCAGTATCCTTCCCCCAGGAGTGAGGAAGGAATGGGGATTTTACAGTATCCTTGCCCTGCCACGCCCACCAAGCCACGCCCACCAAGCCACGCCCACAGAACCCGTAGTAAAAAAAAAATTGAATCCTACCATTGGTCTACCAGTTTATTTATACATTTTCTCATTACATATATACATGTTTAGGGAACAGTCTGGATCATTTTGCTTATATAATAATAGTTTTCCCGCTCCTAATTTCTACCTCTATTATCCAACCATTTGTAAAAAACCCCATGTTTGTGTCGTCTTTTTCTTTCATCTTTAATGTCAATCTGTCAATCTGTCCATTCTCTGCACAATCTAATTTTTTTTTAAATTACATCTTCTTCTGTAGGTGTCCCCTCATTTTTCCAGGGCTGTGCAAATACAATTCTTGCTGCTGTTAATACATGTAATACTAGCTTGAAACCTGTGCTTCGCTACGAAACTATGTGGTCGGGCTTAGTTTTGGGGGAGAAAAATAAGGGGAAAAAATTGTGCCTCTGCCTACCAGCATCCATCGCTATTCATCTGGCTAGCGTCCTGTCGGCGTGTGAGAGAGTTGAGGGCTGTTTGGCAACTGAAAGAGTTTTTGCTGTGTGAGCAAGGAGACAGCAAGGAGCCTGGGCGTGGCTTAGCTCAACTGTTCTGTACTAAAACTGCTTGGTGCTGTGAAACTAAAACTGAAACTTTTCTCCTCTGCTTGTGTTTTGCATTCAGGTGTGGAGGGGGAGTAGAACTCAGCCTCAGAGCATGTTAATAATAATAATATAGGAAATACTAATGCTCTGGTGGTCATTTGGATTGGAAAAATCCTTTCTTAGCGAGCACCTAGAAGCCAAAAGGAAGATACATGCCAAATTTCAAGTTTGTAGGCTTTACTGTTCTGGAGATTTTGTGATGATGCCTGAGGAGTATTTCGCTTTTATATATATCTAGATTAAATATATAATCCCTTTATCACACTTTTGGGGTACTATGCGTAACAAAAATATTTCTGGCTTATAATCTAAGTGCTACTTTAACATTTTTTTCTCACCATGTATGTGTTTTTGTCCGATATTTCTTTGCTTTTGCACACATCTACCACATATGATAATACGTACTCGGTGTGTTATTACATTTCCAACATCTGGCGGATAAATTTTTAAGCATCTTTGCTAGTCTCACTGGTGGTAAGTGCCACCTATGAAACATTTTATATAGATTTTCCTTATAAGTAGTTGCCATTGTCAACTCACAGTTTCTTTCCCACAGTTTTTGCCATTTGTCCAGTTCTACAGTGTATATCCAAAAATTGTTTTACTCCCTCTCACCTGTGGGGTGCCCTAAAAAAGAAACCTGGCTGGATTGGGGAAATGCACAGAAGAGATGGCTGATGGGCCTAAGGATTAGATGGTTAGGAAGCATCTACCCCATTTCTGAACCGTTTTCCCTCTTCTTTCTCTCGTTTGCCCTGCCAGGGCGGACTCACAAAAGCGGCAACGAGACCACGTCAGCTGAAGGGGAGTCCTGCGATCACCACTTGGACTGCCTCTCAGGTGTGTGCTGCCGCGTTTCATGAGGACTAGCCTCACCAGAGAGGAGAAAGACAAGGGCTCAGCCTACGAGAGAGCAGGATGCTTTCAGATTTGATGCTGCTTTGGATTCAGAGGCGGTATTTAGCCGGTGTTGAGGTAATTCCCCGTTAGGAGAATGAGTGCACACAAGGAGACGTAGTGAGAGTAATGTTAAATAACACACACACAGCACACAGCTACACTGTATAGTAAAATGTAGGTTTTATTTCCAGTAAACGGTTAAGCAAAGTCCAAACACAGTCCAAGTCATACACAGTTATAACAGTCAGTTTTCAGTCCAGGGATAATCCAATAACAAAGTCCAGTATCATAAACAGTTCAGTAAAAGACTCGCATCAAATCCAAGAATAACAACAATCAGCAACAGTCAACGGGGAAATTAAGAAACACCAACACTCTCAGCAACAACAGAACAGACAAACCAGGTTTCTGGCTCCATCTTATGGCCGTTTAGGGAACCACACCCAATTATAATTTTAGCACTCCCTTAAAGAGACAGTATTAAAATGTCTGTCCTGGTTTATATATTTTCCAACCCAACTGTTACGTGACTTACATTCCTAACAGCCAGTTCGGACCAGTTCTGACGTACCGGTAGCGGACATTTTGAGTAGTTCGGAGAACCGGTTCTGACGTACCGGTAGCGGACATTTTGAGTAGTTTGGAGAACCGGCAAATACCTCTGGCTGGCCCCGCCCACCCGCACCTGCCGTTACCTCTGCTATATTCCGTTGTTTTTTTAGCTCAGCTGATACGCATGGCAGAGTAGATTGCCACACCTCAGCTGAGCTAAAAAATAGTGCAGCTCACGAACATTTTTTTCCCCAATACATTTTTAATTTTTTTCTTTCTTCTACAAACATATCATTGTGTGAACAGTGTGGTTACAGGGTATTTTACATTTTAGAACAAACATGACAATGATTTCATATTAAAACTGTTAACTTGATAATTAATATTAATACAAATGATCTATCCTGATTATTCCAAATTCCCATGTGTTATTTTTATGTCAGTCTCTATATTCTTAACATCACTTCTTTTATTTTAAATATATATTACTGGCCATATTTGCACTCTTTAACAAAATATATAATTTTTATAACCATTCATAAATTCATGTTAATTTATATTCTCTCTTATTTATCCCCCTTTTGATTCTTGGCTGTGCCACCAGCATGTTTAAAACAAAGTCTCTTTCTGATCTCGTTGTATTACCAACAAAATAATATTCACCCTAATGATAATTCAGCGAATTATTCTAGCAATAATATAATCACCTTTAACTAATAGCAAATTTCACTATATTATTTTTGTTTATCCGATTCCACATATCTTTTTCTACTGTACGCTGTTAATTTTCATATTTATTATAATTAGCAATTATACATCTTTAACAATCATCCTATAATAAAATATTAATTTCATATTTATTATAATTATATTAATTTTCATATTTATGGTCATATTTACAGTTAATAATTGTATATCCCAGTGATGGGAAACATGCACGTGTGCTGGCCCCCATAATGCAATGCGCATGCGCGTGCAACGCTCCCGCCCCACCCGCTTACCTGCACTGCGCATGCCTTCCAGCGGATCTTTGGCCCATTTAAGGTCGCTTTCGCCCTCCCTGAGGCTCGAGGGAAGCCTCTGCAGGAGGCCCAAAAAACGGGCCTTCTGAAAATACCGGAAGTGCCTGTTTTCAGCCTCCTGAGGGCCTCTGGAGCCTGGGGAGGCCATTTTCGCCTTCCCAGAGGCTCGAGGAAAGCCTCTGCAGCCTCGGGAGGCCGGAAAATGGGCCCGTTTCGGCACTTCCGGTATTTCCAGAAGGCCCGTTTTTTCCCTCAAACAGGCCAAAAATCATCTGGGAGGCGCACACATGCGCAGTGCAGGTAAGTTTGGCTGGGGCTTGCGTGCCCACACAAATGACTCTGTGTGCCACCTGTGGGTATATCCTTAATAATAATCCTATAATGGACTATTTCGTGTTTATGCAGTTAACAATTAAATATCTTAATAACGTTAGAAATAAGAAAATTCAAAAAATGTAGGTGAATAGAATAGTATATTATAGTATTACATTTACTAAATACATTTTCTAATGCATTTACTCAGTTAAACATGTACCTGCAATCTATTACCTCCCCCTGTATTAAGTAATGCCACCCCTATTTCCTCCAGGAATCGGTATCTCAAACTATCAAGGACATTCACCTACACATTTGACATAACAAAAGATCCATTAGGAAGATAATATGAGGAGAAATAAACCATTGCCCTAACTTTCTTTAATCAATTGAAGTTAGGTTTTGTGTTTCAAAGCATCTGCTTAAGTTTACAAGACTTTTACTTTGCATAGGTGAATATGTTAGAGATGCATGTTGTTCTACGAAGTTGTGCTGAATGGAACATTAATATGTAACAAGTGTGGTGTTAGGAATAGATATTTCTTTGTTCTCAGACCGTTAGAACAAGGGCCCTGCTGAAGGACCATTTTTTAACGCCAAGTAAGATAAGATGTGATGGGAGGTCATTGGGAGGGATCAAAGGAGATGATGTGGTCTCCATAAGGTGCCTCGGATTAGCTGTATTCAGTCACTGGGTCGATGTAGGAGGGGCGTGTCGGGATAGAATAACTATAAAATGTAATGTATTGAAATCTTAAGGTGTGGTTCTTGGCTCAAACTTCATGTTGAGGTCAGCAGGGATTCTACCGCTCTTTGCAAACAACCTAACCATAAATTCTCTGTGTTTTCACCGAGCCAAGTTTTTCTCATTTGGATTCATTTCCAATAATAATAATACACACATTCATGTGGAGTCCTTATCCAGCTCACCGGCGTTGATACAGAAGGCGGTGTTTGAGCCTTGTGGGGGCGCGCAAAGCACACCCTCAGAACAAATAGGAAACCCACCCCTGTTTGGGTTGTGTGTTAAAACCGGTCATTTGTCCCCAACCTAGGTAGCTGTTGTGATTTGCGCGAACACCTCTGCAAGCTGCACAACCGTGGGCTTAACAACAAATGTTACGACAACTGTATGTGCACCGAAGGTACTTGGAGAAGTTTCTCTCGGGACAGGTGGTATAAAAACCCAGGGGTCGGTGGCATTGTCCTCCTCATTTTTTCCTCTTGAACTTGGCTCAGTTTTTTTCTCTCTCACGTTAGGCCTCCGCTGTTACGCCAAATTCCACCGGAACCGCAGAGTCGTCCGACGAAGAGGCCGCTGCGTGGAGCCGGATTCTGTGGATGCTGATCAGGGGTCTTTCCTTAATGTCTTGAGAGAGAGAGAAAGAGACTAATGGGAGGGGGCTCCAAAGTGGACACAGTTAATTTATAACTTTGGTTGTGGGCTGGCCTCAAACGCACAAAGGGAATCAAAGCGGGTGGGGGGAAAAAACGTTCTGAAATAAATTCTTCCCGAGGTCGGAGTATCTCTGTTGGAGTATCTGTGCTGTTTCTCTTTGCGGTAGCTCCTTCCTTGTCCTGGGAGAGGCCGGAAGCGGAGAAAGGAGAGCCCAACGCGGGCAGGATTTGCAAAAATAAATAAATAATAGCGGGAGGGGGGAAGACTGAGCAGTTTAGCCAGGGTCTCATCCAGAGATGCAACAGGCCCCCTCTCGCGGGCCAAGTATTCCTTGAGAAAATACGAAAAGCTGGAAAACTGAATTGTTACGAAACGAAGGGAATGTCAAACCCTCTTGAAAAATCACCAAGCACTGACCTCGTTTGCTGTGGGGGTTTAGCTGTGTTTAAAAACAAAAAACTCACCAGGTCTAGAAACTTGACTCACAGCACACGAGTGAAAGAGGAAGAAGAAGAAACCCTTTATTTTGGGGGTTTCCCTCTTGCTGAATTTGTCTTTTTTTTGCACCCCTGTCTGAGACTAACCTTTGTGTCCAGGCCTGCGTGTTTCAGTTTCAAATTAAATCGTTTCGCCTCTCAAAATATCACCTCTGGGTCTCCTTTCCTTGACGCACTTCCATAAGCTGCTGGGTGGATTGAAAACAGAGGTTGAAAAAACATTATCTTGGGGGGGGGGAATAAGTTTAAACGCAGCTGCTGGTGATTTATGGCCCTGCAGATTCATCCAACATTGTGGGATGGATGTGAGTGTAAATACAGACTTGCATAAATAAAAGTATTTTGTAAATATAAATAAATTTTGTAAATATAAATATAAAAAATTGTAAATATAAATATAAACATAACAATAATACATAAATATAAATATAATATGTAAATATAAATATAACTTTTTTTGTAAATATAAATATAATAATATAAATACAAAAAAGCTTGTAAATATAAATATAACAATATGTAAAAATATAAATATAATATGTAAATATTTTTGTAAATATAAATAAATTTTGTAAATATAAAAATATTTTGTAAATAAAAGTACTCTGTAAATATAAATAATATTTGTAAATATAAATAAATATAAATATATAAATATAAAAAGCTTGTAAATATAAATATAACAATAATACATTAAATATAAATATAATATGTAAATATATTTTTTGTAAATATACATAAATATAAAAAAATAAATTTTGTAAATATAAGAAATAAATATTTTGTATATAAATAAAAATATATTGTAAATATTCTTAAGCACTACAATTAGGACTTGGTATAACCAATACAATTGTCGCTACAATGAATGGGCCATGGTTATTTAACAATGTTATTCATCTCAATGTTACTATCTGAAAATGGCTGATTCCCAGGAAGGGATGGAGGGAGGGGGAAAGAGAGGGGGAGGGAGAGAGGAGGGGGGAGGGAGAGAAAAGGAAGGAGGGAAGGAGGGAGAGAGGAAAGGAGGGGAGAGGGAAGGAGAGGGGGGGAAGAAGGGAGAGGGAGAGAAAGGGAGGAGAGGGAGGGAGGGAATGAGGGAGGGAGAAGGAGGGAGAAGGAGGGAAGAAAAGAGGGAGGGAGGGAGAGAAAAGGAAGGAGGGAGAGAGGGAGAGAAAGAGGGAGGGAGGAGAGGGAGGGAATGAGGAGGGAGAAGGAGGGAGAGAAAGACGGAGGGAGGGAGAGAAAGAGGGAGGGAGGACAGGGAGGGAATGGGAGGGAGAGAGGGAAGGAGGGAGAGGGAGGGGGAGAAGGAAGGAGAGAGGGAGGGAAGGAAAGAGGGAGGGAGGAGAGGAGGGAATGAGGAGGGAGAGGGAGGGAGGGAAAGAGGGAGGGAGGGAAAGAGGGAGGGAGGAGAGGGAGGGAATGAGGGAGCGAGAGAGGGAAGGAGGAGAGAGAGGAAAGGGGAGAGGGAAGGAGAGAGGGAGGGAGGAGAGGGAGGGAATGAGGAGGGAGAGGGAGGGAGAGAAAGAGGGAGGGAGGAGAGGGAGGGAATGAGGGAGGGAGAGAGGGAAGGAGGGAGAGAGGAAAGGGGGAGAGGGAAGGAGAGAGGGAGGGAAGGAAAGAGGGAGGGAGTAGAGGGAGGGAATGAGGAGGGAGAGGGAAGGAGGGAAAGAGGGAAGGGGGAGAGGGAAGAAGAGAGGGAGGGAAGGAAAGAGGGAGGGAGGGAGAGAAAAAGAAGGAGGGAGAGAAAGAGGGAGGGAGAGAGGGAAGGAGGGAGAGGGAGGGCAAGAGGGATAGAGGGAGGGAGAGACAAGGAGGGAGAGAAAGAGGGAGGGAGAGGGAATGAGAGTGGGGATAGAGCCCTCTGCACAAGCTCAGAGGCTCGCCGCTTCGGGAACGCGTCGCTCCGGAGTGGCTCCGCTTTGCAGGCGGGCCGGACTTTGAGGCTGCCCTTCCCGGAGGAGGAGGAGGAGGAGGAGGAGGAGGGAAGGAGGCAGGCGGGCGGGGGCGGGGCGGCCGGGAAAGGAGAAGAGGAAGCAGGGAAGGCGGCGGTAGCTGCAGAGGCTCCATCGGTATGGAGATCCCCGCCGTTAACCTGAAGGTAAAAGTCCAGGCTGAGCCTGGCCAGGGACACAGAATAAAGCAGAGTGGGAAGGGACCTTGGAGGTCCTCTAGGCCAACCCCCTGCTCAAGCGGGGGGAACCCCGTTCCGTTTCAGGTGCGGAGGAAGCGCCAATCCCCTTGGGGCAGGAGAGGGGATCGGAGCTTGCGGGGGGGTCGCGGGTCGGAGGAACGCGGAAGGTGGGCGGGTGGGTGGGTTCCCCCTCCCCGCGGTCCCCAGAGCCTTGGGGGTTGCCAAACGTGGGGAGGGGCGCGGGGCGCCGGGTTTGCCAAGTCAGCCGGGTGGGGGGGAGAAGGGGCGTCGAGAGCCGCGGCCAAGAAAGCGGAACACACACACACACACACACACACACACACACACCAGGCGTGCAAAAGAGGGATGTGACTTGCAAAGTCCCCAGGCAAACGAGCCTTGGCTTGGCGGTTGCGGGTTGCAGGTGGCTTTGGTGGGAGGTGTGTCCATCCTCCTGACACACACACACACACACCCCTGCCAGGTAGGCCCTCCGGCTCCCTCCTGAGCTGTGGGGAAAGCAGCCTGGGGAATGAGTCCAGGGTCACCCGTGGGCGGCCTCCCAAGCCATGAGTTTCCTGGCACGTGCCCCGCAGCAGATCCCAGGCACACAACTGCAGGAAGCGATGTGTGTGCGCGATGGAGGGTGAGGGGGGAACTGAGTGGAGGAACTTGTGTGTTTGTGTGTGAAAATTGGAGGAGGGAGAGAGGGGGAGGAGGGGAGGGGGAAGGGAGAGAGGGAGAAAGAGGGAAAGGGGAGAGGGAGGGGGAGAAAGGGAGAGGGGGAGAAGGAGAGAGGCAGGGGAAGAGGGAGAGAGGGGGGAAGGGAGAGAGGGAGAAAGAGGGAAAGGGGGAGAGAGGAAGAGAGAGAAAGAGGGAGAGGGAGGGGAGAAAGGGAGAGGGGGAGAAGGAGAGAGGCAGGGAAAGAGGGAGAGAGGGGGAAGGGAGAGAGGGAGAAAGAGGGAAAGGGGAGAGAGGAAGAGAGAGAAAGAGGGAGAGGGGGAGGGGGGAGAAAGGGAGAGGGGAGAAGGAGAGAGGCAGGGAAAGAGAGAGAGGGGGAAGGGAGAGAGGGAGAAAGAGGGAAAGGGGAGAGAGGAAGAGAGAGAAAGAGGAGAGGGGGAGAGGGGGTGGGTAGTGAGGATGGGGAGGGAGGGAGAGAGAGAGAAAGGGAAGAGGGGAGAGAGGGGAGGGAGAGGGAGAAAGAGGGAGAGCGGAAGAAGGAGAGAGGCAGGGAAAGGGAGAGAGGGTGGGGGAGAGAGGAAAAGCGAGGGGGGAAGGGAGAGAGGGAGAAAGTGGGAAAGGGGGAGAGAGGAAGAGAGAAAGTGGGAGAGGGGGGAGAGGGGGAGGGAGAGGAAGAAAGAGGGGGAGGGGGAGAAGGAGAGAGGCAGGGAAAGCGGGAGAGAGGGAGAAGGAGAGAGGCAGGGAAAGAGGGAGAGAGGGAGGGGGAGAGAGAAAAAGAGAGGGAGGGAGATCTCTCTTGCACTATCTCCAAGGGACAACCTTCTTGTGTGTGCTTTTGCACAGGGCTTCTGGTGTAGCACAGGTGTGTCAGGGCAGTTTCCCAGTTAGGAAGGGAATAAACTGCTTTGCATCACGTCCAAATGATGGTTTGCACTCATCGTGGCCAAAAACAAACTTTTGTGCGCTCCAAACTGTGGCTCTAAACATCGTTTCTCATCCTTTTTTGGCCGCTTGAAGAAGTGGGGACTTCAACACCCAGAATTCCCTAGAGCTGGGGGATTCTGGGAGTTGAAGTCCATTCCCCCCCCCTTTTTTCAAAGCTGTCAATCTTGAGAAACGGGGGTGTCAATCTTCTCTCCCTACTTTGGGTGTCCCACAATTTCTTCCTAAGGAGCTGAATTTTGTCCTGTCCATAGAAAGCCCAAATCTTGATGGGTTAACTTTCTAAGTGCAGGGAGGCTGCGCCACAAACAGAAGAACAATCTGTTTTCCCAGAGATTCCAGGGTTGTGATGTTGTTACATTGTCTTTCCGGAATCACAAAAACCTTGGAGGAAAAAAAAAAACCAGTTTGTGTGCCTTTGAATAAAATAAGTCTCTTTGTTAGTGAGAAGTTACATTTGCTTTTTCTCTAGGTAGTCCTGGAGTTGAGGCACAGGCTGAGCTTAACAGACTAACAATGATTAACTTTATAATGTATTTTTTTGAGGAGGGGAGATAATTTGATGCCTTAATTCTCTGCTTGGCCTGGCTGTTAATTAACACTCTGCAAACGAAGAGCCCAAGAGAAGCTAGCAACTGATCGGCAGAGATTTTGAAACACATTTTTTTTAATTAAAAAAAAAACTTTTAAAAACTTTAATTGGATTTTGTGGTCTGTAGATAATTTAGAGAAGACCCAAAGGCTAATAATAAATATTGGGGTGCTGCTAAATAGGTTAATAATAAACTTTGAGGTCCAGGATCCGTTTGGTCCTGGAAATAAAAGCAGATTGATAGAATTCATCCCAAAGACAATAAAGGAACAGAATTTTAGCAAAGCTGATACCTATTAAATTATACACGTAACCAAGGCAACAAGAATGTTATTTGCCCAAAATTGGAAAGCAAATGAAATCCCAAGTGAAAATGCTATGATTGATAAGATTTTTTTCAGTGCGCCGAAATGGATAGGTTGACACTAGAATTGAAAGAACAAGATAAATCAGAATATTATAAAATATGGAGCCAATTCTATTATTGGAGGGACATGAAAGGGAGTTCACAGATAAGAATTTAAGATGAAATAGAAATGAGGTGAGAGCCCTTAGACCTGAGGTATAAGAATAAGAACTAAAATGGTACAAAGCTTAAGTGTGTGTGTGTGTGTTTATACCTTTTGATCTTTTCTAATGTAAAATGTTTTGACTGAAATATATGTCAAAGACCACATTCAATATTTTTAATGTTTATTTTCAATAAAAAAATTTTTAAAAAAGAACTTGGCCCAAAGGCAATTGGACTTTCTTGTTTTTTGTTTTTTTCCCCTTTGAAAACATTTAGCTTCTTCTCCAAGGAGCTTCCTCGGTTCTGACTCAACTGAACTGAGCGAACCTCAGTCAGAACCGAAGAAGCTTCTCGGGTGCGAAGCAAAACGCCTTCAAGTTTCAAAACGCCTTTTGAAAAAGCACCTTTGGGGGATAGGCGCTAACAGAGCCTCCTTGTTCAGAGGCAGTCTACTTTGAAATTGTTTTGAAGGCTATGGTGCAAGGGCCAATGGAGTTTTGTTTCTGCTTGGTTTGGCTTAGACTAGAAGCTGTGTGTTGTGGTTCGCCGGCAGCAGGTGTGGACGGCTGAGGTCTTGGAGAGCGAGGACTCAGATGAGGGGCCTGCGTGTGATGCAGGGATGGGACCAGGACCATCAGGGAGTGGAGATTGTGGAGGCTGGCAGCAGTGAGGAAGAGGTCCCCGAGGAGCCTGTGCTCAATGCCCATGCGCGCAGGGCTGCTCGAAGGAAAGGGCAGCTGCAGCAGCACAGGCGACTCGGGAGTAAGGCTGCAAGGTGATGGCCCCTCCCTTAAGGGATAAAAGCCAGCTGAGAAACTGGAGCTCTTTGCAGGAAGCAAAGAAGTTTTTGCACTCAAGCCTTGTGGATGTTTGGAATATCTTGGAGACTCTTTGTGTTTGAAATATTTATTGGCAACTTCGTCTAGTGTTCTGGGCAGCCTTGCACCACCTTGGCAAGGCTCGTTCTTATCAGAGACACTTAATTTGAAACCGCCTTTTAACCGGGAAGGGACGGAATTCGTAAAGAATCATTAAAAGGTTTTGCTGTTACCTCTGTTTCGTGTTTGTTTCCTTGGATCAAGGTTTGGGTCAGAACACTGTGCCAGAAACGGGCCTTGAAGAAACTCAGCAGCCCATCGGAGCATCTGGCAAAATTTCACAATTGTCTCTAAAATGATAGCGAATGACAGAGTTCCCCACCCACCCAGGCCGGGCCGTTTCTTCCCGGTGTGTGGAAATATGCACTTGAGTCATTTATTTTCAAGTGTGTGGGGTCAGATGCCACACTAGTAAGGCGTGACGCCAAAACGCAAGGGAAACGCAAAGCGGGCAGTGGAAAAAAACACACACACACCCTTCTACCTGTCTTGGACCCAAGAGTCAGAGGGATGATTCCCTCCCTGAGCATTGCCCAAATTTCCTCATTCTTGGCATGCATGTTTTTGTGTGTGTGTGTGTGTGTGTATGTGTGTGTGTGTGATGCTCTTACTTCCTGGTTTAAATTTTGTTTGTGCACGTTGATGGTTTGGAAAAGCGGGTCTCCAGGGTTGTGATCAGTGTCTTGGCACTTCTGTAAAGATTTGCTTTGAAGGCAAATCTTCAAATCTTCCGTCCTTCCGTTTTCTTTTTCTTTCTTTCCTTCCTCCCTCTCTTTCCTTCCATCCATCCTATAGTTTCCTTCCTCCTTCTTCCTTCCACCCATCTATCTATCATATCCCTTCCCTCCCTCCCTTCTTCCTTCTTTTTTCTTTCTTTCCTTCCTCCCTCTCCTTCCTTCCTTCCATCCACCCTTTCTTCCTTCCTTCCACCTGTCCATCCATCCTATCCCTTCCTCTCACCTATCCATCCATCATATCCCTTCCTTTCTTCTTCACTCATCCATCCATCACATCCCTTACTTCCTTTCACTCATCCATCATATCCCTTCCTTCCCTCCTTCCTACACTGAAGATGGCATTTAATTTCATTGTACGAAGTGCAATGACAATAAAGTACTGTCACTCCTTCCTTCCTTCATTTTTTCTTTCCTCCCTCCCTCTCGTTCCTCCCTCTTCTTCCTTCCTTCCATCCATCCATCATATCCCTTCCTTCCTTTCACTCATCCATCACATTCCTTCCTTCCTTTCACTCATCCATCATATCCCTTCCTTCCTTCCTTCCTTCCTTCCTACCTACCTACCTACACTGAAGATGGCATTTAATTTCATTGTACAAAGTGCAATGACAATAAAGTACTACCACTCCTTCCTTCCTTCCTTCCTTCCTTCCTTCCTTCCTTCCTTCCTTCCTTCCTTCCTTCCTTCCTTCCTTCCTTCCTTCCTTCCTTCCTCAAACCAAACCTAGATTACTTGCAGCATAACTACAAAACCAGTATACTATCAAAAACTGAGGCTACACTATAGCAGTAAACAGGATTGTGAATCTAGTGAACAACACACTCAGAGAGGAAAAAGGTATACAAACACAACCAGCAACCCACCCTTGGCTCGCCGGGAGTCATTCCCATCATCAGGGTACCCTCATTCCAGAGGGCAGGGGGCCACTTGTACTGCTGCAGTCTGGACCGGGTGAAGCCGTCAGATGGTCTTCAAGGGCAGCCCCAGGTAGAGTGTGTTGCAGTAATCAAGTTATGAGGCGATTGAGGCATGAGTGACAGTCTGGATTCAGGAAAAGGAATAATTGGCACATGGGGTGGCAATAGCATATGTATGTATGTATGTATGTATGTATATATGTATGTATGTATGTATATATGTATGTATGTATGTATGGTATTCAGCTTTGTTCGGGTATTTTCCCCACGTCATTATAGTTGTGCTTTTAAAAGTTGTAGCAACGTTTGACGCAGAATCTCATCTGCCATCATCAGACTTCTGTATTGTGTTCGTCTGTAAGTCACAGTACTGTGAGTCACTCACAGATGAACACAATACACAAGCCTGATGATGGCAGATGAGATTCTGCCGAAACGTTGCTACAACTTTAAAAGCACAACTATAATGACGTGGGAAAATACCTGAACAAAGATGAATACCATGCATGTAAGTACCCGAAATTGGAGCCTGCTCTAATGAGAGATGCAGACGTGAGCCAGGAGGATGAGGGAGTGTTGGAAACTCCCTCCTCTCCAGAACCTTCCACTTCAATCATGCCTCAGGTGTCGGTAGCTGATCCACAGAACATACCAGAGTCCTTGAGTGATGACGAATGTTGGGTTGATGCAAGGACTCGGCCTTAGGTTGAGATGTCAAGCATAATTTGAAAAGAAACGTCAAGTCAGAGACTAATTAGAGAGACTAACACGCCCCTCCAAGGAATATAAGGAGGCGTGTTAGTTAACGGCCCTTGTCTGGATCAAACTTCGTTATTTACTGCGTAGCTTTGAAGAAGCCCTCTGCGGCTCGTTATCTCGGCTTGAAGACAGTTTCTGGGAAGGCTGCCAATGACGATTACAGAGAAAAGTTAACTCTGTGGTTTCTGGTATTATTTGTTCATGTTTATTTCTTTGGGACATTTGGACTCTCACTTGTGGCTACAAGTGAGACAGAACATTTATATATATATATATATATATATATATATATATATATATATATATATATATATATATATATATATAACACACACACATATGATATGTACTGTATATGAGATATATATTAGACCCGAACACGCCAAGACCTGCATATACAGTATATAAAAGCGAAATACCGCTCACGCATCATCACAAAATCTCCAGAACCGTAAAGCCTACAAACTTGAAATTTGGCACGTATGTTCCTCTTGGCTTCTAGGTGCTCACTAAGAAAGGATTTTTCCAAATGGCCATCAGAGCCGTTATTATTTCCTATATTATTATTATTAACATGCTCTGGTGCTAAGGAGTTCTACTCCCCCTCCCCACCTGAAAAGAAATCTCTTCCAAATGCAAAAACACAAGCAGAGGAGAGGAATTTCAGTTTCAGTTTCACAGCGGCAAGCAGCTTTAGTACAAAACGGTTGAGCCAAGCCATGCCCAGGCTCCTTGCTGTCTCCTTGGTCACATAGCAAATACTGTTTCAGTTTCCAAACAGCCCTCAACTCTCTCACACACTGACAGGACGCTAGCCAGATGAATACCAATGGATGCTGGTAGGCAGAGGCAGAATCCCCCCCCCCATTATTTTTCTCCTCCAAAACTAAGCCTGACCCCATAGTTTCGTAGCCAAGCACGGGTATCGAGCTAATAATAAAATCCAGAATGGCAGAACCTCCAGGGTGTGGGACGGGCGTGAAAAACATCCGTAAAACATGATGCTAAGCAATTTGGAATGGGGAACGTTTGTAAAGCGATCTTGATGTTTGTAAAAGCTGCCACCTCTGCTTTTTTTTTTAAATATTGTGGTTTTTATGGGGATAACGCAATTAAGGATTATGAAACATTTATTTCATTCCCTGAAGTCACAAAACAGACCTCCCGCTCCCATTTTAATTTTGGAAGCCGCAAGGGGGCAATTAAATTTGTCGAATGTGGACTGCACTTTCATTTTAATCAAGTTCGAAACACCCTGGGTGGATTTTAATTAGCTGAGCTTCTTTTTATGGGTGTAAATTCTGTGAGAGAGCCCTTTTAAAAAAGACTTGCTGGCTCATATAACCAAGATTATTATTTTTTCCTCAAAGATTAAATAAACGATAAATATATCACACTACGTTTCCTTTTTAAATTAGGACTTTTGAACGAGAATTAACTGCAGGTTGTTGGCACGGAAGCGTGCCAATTTTTCCACATTTCTATCTTCGTAGTCTACATTTTAGCCACAACTAAAAAAAAGCTGAAAGTCCTTCAGAAATGAATTTAGGAGCATTGATTTCCAGGCTACAAATCAGGATTTTAAGGTAGGGTAGAAGCAGTTCAGAAGTTAAGGAAGGTCGTTTTGCAGCTTGCTCAGAAGTAGTTTTTAAGAATGCAAAAACTTTGCTACGTCAGGAAAAAAAACACCTAACCATCTATTAGCAAATTTCAGCATTTAGGTTGGGCAATTGGCATAAAAAGACAGACTTGTGTTTTTTTAAGCCTCTTTTCCTGGCCTGATGGAATTTTAGGAAGTAAGCACGATTTTTTAAAAAATGGTTTCACTTCTCCAGATATTATTATTATTATTTAGAGACGATGCGGCTGTGTTTAGGATTTATCTCTCTCTCTAGCTTTCACATTTTCCAGATTTGCTCATACACAGCTGTGCAACTGGTTTATTATTTCTGAATCTTAAGGCACAATATTGATTTATTGTTTGTTTGTTTTTTTGTGATTCTGGAAATACAAACCAGTGTGATTCATGCCACAGGCTTAAATGAAATTGTGCTCTGGATCTGGATTGTTGTTATTTTTTAAAATTCTCTTGGTTTAATGTTTCTGCCCAGATGTTTTCATCTTTGCTGGATCTGCAATCTCGCCGCATGACTAATTCTGTTACATTTTGTTTTTTTAAAAAACTGCCTAAAGCCAGCTGTGGGGAACATGTGACATGCGAAAAATTTATTTTACAAAAAATGAGTAATATTGGCATTGTTGCTTGCTTGCTCATGTGGGGTCAAAAATACAGACTTCCTGCTTTCTGGTTTTCAAGGAATTCCTCACCGCCATCACCGAGATAATTTGTTGAGTTAATTATCCTTGAGATCAATTTTATATACGGCATTACAAAAAAAATTAGGGCTTGTAAGTTCTTTCCTCGTAAAATGAATGAGTGAAATAATTAGGGCACCTTTTTGGGTCACTGAGTTTGACGGAATGTCGCAGGAATGAATATTTCAGAAGAGTGCAAATGTGTCATACTGGTGTAAAGCTTCACTCAAGCATGTGTCTGTGTGTAAGTGAGTGTGTGTATTTGCACAACCCCTGTCAACAACCTGGTGCCCCTCCAGATTAGCCCAGATCGAAAACTGAGTTAGTTTGGGCTTTTAAAGGGTTCCCTTTATTAAAAAAAAACCACACATCTAGAATTGATACGGATCATTTGGGTGAAAAGAGATATTGGCGAACGAATATAAAAAAGTTGGATCCAAAGGGGTGTTTTTTAAAAGTGTTGAGTCAATTCTTTCTGTTTCACTTTTAGGCAATTGTGCTGCTTCATTGGCTGCTGACCATATGGTGAGTGATCTCTGTGTGGGGCAGAGAATGTGCAACAAGCTTTGCAACAAGACAGGGGTGGTTTTGGGAAACGGACCAAGCGTCTTGATTCCCCCTCCCCGCCAGTCTTTATAAATATAAAAGCGAAATACCCCTCACACATCATCACAAAATCTCCAGAACCATCAAGCCTACAAACTTGAAATTTGGCACTTATGTTCCACTTGGCTTCTAGGTGCTCATTAAGAAAGGATTTTTTCAAAGTGACCATCAGAGCATTAGTATTTCCTATATTATTATTATTATTAACACGCTCTGATGCTAAGGAGTTCTACTCCCCGCTCCCCACCTGGAAAGAAATCTCTTCCAAATGCAAAACACAAGCAGAGGAGAGGAGTTTCAGTTTCAGAGCACCAAGCAGCTTTAGTACAGAACAGTTGAGCTAAGCCACGCCCAGGCTCCTTGCTGTCTCCTTGCTCACACAGCAAATACTCTCTCAGTTTCCAAACAGCCCTCAACTCTCTCACACACTGACAGGACGCTAGCCAAATGAATACCGATGGATGCTGGTAGGCAAAGGCACAATTTTTCCCCCCTTATTTTCCTCCCCAAAAACTAAGCCCGGCCACAGAGTTTCGTAGGTGTCCAGCTAGAATAATTTATACACGGCCTTCAAATGCTTTTGAATGTTTCCTATCTTGTTCTTAGCAAGAGTCTTTTCCAATCTGCCCTACTGTGTGCTGCTCCTACTTTTCCTCACAACAACCCAGTGGTGGGATTAAATTTTTTTTTACTACCGGTTCTGTGGATGTGGCTTGGTGGGCGTGGCCATTCAACTGGGTGGGTGTGGCTTTTTTTTTTTTTTTGCAGCCACCCCCCCTCCCCAAACCAGTTTTTTGGGCCTTCTGGGCCTCAGAGGAGCCACTGCGGAGGGGCATTTTTGCTCCCAGAAGGCTCAGGAAGGCCAAAAATGAAGGGGGAGGGGGGGCTGAGCCATTTTTTGCCTTCCTGGCCCTCAACCAGGGGAATCCAGGCACAGCTGATCTTATGTACAGCTGATTGTTGGGAGGGGGGAAAAAAGAAATACCTTAGGCCAGGGGTGTCCAACCTTGGCAACTTTAAGACTTGTGGACTTCAACTCCCAGAATTCCTCAGCCAGCTTTGCTGGCTGAGGAATTCTGGGAGTTGAAGTCCACGAGTCTTAAAGTTGCCAAGGTTGGAGACCCCTGCCTTAGGCGAACGTCAGGTGGGCGGGGTGAGAGAGCATCAGGTGGGCGGGGTGACTGGGTCAGGGTCATGGCCAGCCAGAACTTACTATCAGTTTGGTGATCCACGCCAAATCCTTGCTACCGGTTCACGCGATCCGGTGCGAACCGGCTGAATTACCACCACTGCAACAACCCTGTGATGACCCAGGGTGTGGCACAATGGCAACACAGTCACATAAAGTAAGAAGAGTCCCTTTAATACCTCCAACTTTGCCCCCAATGTCCAGGTTACCTTCGACTGGAGAAAAACTCTCCCAGGAACAGTCTTTAAGTGGAGGAAATTCAGTCCGAAAACAAAGTACATACAAACTGAAAATAAAAATCCACACAAACCACGCTGCAGTAGTTAACTGGACAGGGCAGGAGAAGGAATTGCAGACTTGAAAGACCAGCAAAACACACACACACAGTTGGGAAGACACCAGGAACCCAGGTAAGCCTCGACAATACCAGACAACTCACGATTTGCTTCCAACAACTTTGCTGTGTGCAACCTCCCTTTTTAAACACTTGTGTTCCCAGCTGGGGCTAATAAAGGGAATCAGGGCCCTTTCCTCCCCCGTAAGCCACGCAACTCATGTTGCTCCCTTCTCAGTTCCACCCTGCGTGCCCTAGGATGAAGAGGTGTCCCTGAGTCTTCCTCTGAATTCCCTCTCCCTTGTTCTACCTCTCTCCTGCTCTGCCCAGCCGGCCTTTGCCCTTCCCCAGTTTCTTCCACAGTCAACGGAGCCACACTCCCACTCCCTGTCAGCTGCTCAGCCTCCCCCTCTGAATCAGATTCCGACAGGGGCATAACAAACCCTGTGAGGTAGGTTGGCATGGCACAGGGCAGTGATCAAACCGACTTCTCCTTCCTTGCAGGGGCTGCATGGAGCTCTGGTTACCAAACACGTACAGCTGGAGTAACTTCACGGTACTGGCCCTCGGTGTCTGGGCCATTGCGCAGCGAGATTCAGTGGATGCCATCTTCATGGTTGGTGAATTTTTGGGTTTTTATTCAGTAGCCAACTGGAAGAATTGAAGGGGGAGTGGAACAGAGAGCCTTGCAGAAGTTGGGGTTAGGCATATAAAGGGGTTAGTCCCAGAGGTGGGTGCTTCAAAAATTTCAGGAACCGGTTCTCTGCCCAGTTGCTGGGTGAGCATGGCCATGATGGGCATGGCCTAGTCGGCCTCCTGCACCACGGCAGGGTGGATGTTTTGTAAGATTTTGCAGCAGAAATTCCAATCCAGAAAGCACACACAGATGACTCATTCAGCAGGATTCATTAACTTCTTTATATACATAATAATATGACTAACATATACAATACCAATAGTAGATTCTTCCAAAGTAACACAAGCAGAAGAGAGAACAGCAGAGAACAGTTTCAGTTTCAATTCAGAAAGCTTGTAGCTTCAGAGCTCAGAGATTAATTTAGAGCCACGCCTAGGTTCCTTCCAGTTTCGGTTTCCAAACAGCCTCATTGACTGACAGTTGCTATGCCTATTCATTGGCTGACCTTGTTACCATGCCTTGGCCAGGTCATGAATATTCTGACAGTTTTTGCCCTCCCCTAAGCCTCCAAGAAGGCGAAAACAGCCTTCCCTGGGCTCAAAAGGGGCCACATGGAGACTCCTGGGAGGGGCCAGACAAGGGTGGGATTTACCGATTCGCTAAACTGGCCATAAAATTAGCTACTGGTTCACCCCACTTTATAAGGCCTTGGTAAGACCACACTTGGAATACTGCATTCGTTCTGACCAAGGCTTCCTGAGACACCAACAAACACACATAAAACCCCAAACCCTTTTTATTTTAGTTCAACGGCTGTGAATTATCGTCATTTCCAGCCCGGAATGAGTCTTAACCAGTTATAATTAGTCCCAGGGATGTTGGCCAAAGTTCTTCAGAAGTCCGATAAGAACGCACCTTTATCTGACTTGAAGTGCTGCCAACGATTAAAGTCCCAATTAGTCTTTCCAAAACCAGAGACCAAATTCACCACGGAGCTTTCAGAGTTCAAACCAATCAACGTTGCTTCCTGCAAAGGTTTTCCTACCTTTGCACTTCCTTTATACCTTAGGGGAGGGGCAGTTACGTCCAAGCCTTACTCATGAGATCCCCCTTTTGTCTTGGCTGCTCTTGCCATCTGGCAGCTCTGCACACACGCACCCTGGGAACAGGCTCCCCTTGTTCCTCTGCCTCGCTGCTGCCAGATTCTGGAGGCTCCGGAGTCAGCATATAACTCCCAGATGGTCCTGGCCCCACTTCTGCATCAGACGCAGGACCCTCATCTGAGTCCTCCCCAGATGCCCAGACTGGTCCCTGTTCTTCCCCACTGTCCGACTTTGCTGCCGTCTGCACAGGCTGCCGGCGAACCACAACAGCATCCAGGTTTGGTCACCATGATATAAAAAAGATATTGAGACTCTAGGACAGGGGTGTCAAATGGCCCACGGGGTGCTTAGATCTGGCCTGTGGGGCAGCCCCAGAAATGGCGAAGACTGGCCCGTGGTGCCTCAACGAAGCTTGAGAAGGTCACATGCTGTCCTCCCGGGCTCTGTTTTCGGCCACAACGGCCTCCTAACCCTAACCCTAACCATCACCACCCCATGAGCTCCGTTTTCGCTGGCAGAGGGCTAGCAAAGCCAAACTAAAAACCAAACCAAACCAAAGGAGAAATGGTTCCCCCTTTGCATTTGAGCTTCCAAGAAAGGGGCAGGAAAGAGGAAGGACAAAGAAAAAGAAGGGAAGAGGGGGAAGGAAGGAAGAAAGAAGGAAGGAAGGAAGGAAGGAAGGAAGGAAGGAAGGAAGGAAGGAAGGAAGGAAGGAAGGAAGGAAGGAAGGAAGGAAGGAAGGAAGGTTATAATGAGAGGGAGAGAGGTTCTGAGGGAAGTCCTGCCTTAGCACTTGGCCACCACAAGGAACGGGAAGAGGGCAAGGCAGGAAAAAGAAGGGAAGAAGGGAAGGAAGAAGAATGGAGAGAGGGAAAGAAAAAGAAGAGAAGGGAGGAGGAAGGGAGGGAAGGCAGACAGACAGGCAGGAAGATTATAATGAGAGGGAGGGAGGTTCTGAGGGAAGTCCTGGCCACCACAGGTGTCCCCGACACGAGTGACACATCGAGCTGGCCACACACAACCCAGCCCACCCCTCTGAGGTCAAACACAACCCTGATGTGGCCCTCAATAGAGTTTGACACCCCTGTCCTAGGAAGAGGGCAGAGAAGAGCAACCAGGATGATGAGGGGACTGGAGGCTAAAACATACAATGAACGGTTGCAGGAACTGAGCATGGCTGGTCTAAGTGAAGAGAAGGACCAGGGGAGACAGGAGAGCAGCCTTCCAGTATTTGAAGGAAGAGGGAGAGAAAGAAAAGGAAAGAGAAAGAGAAAGAAAGGAAAGAACCAAAAGGGAGAGAAAGAGTGAGGGAGGAGAGAGAGAAAAAGAAAGGAAGGAAGGAGAGAAAGAAAGAAAGAAGGAGAGAAAGAGAGAGCAAGAGGGAGTGACTGGAGGCTAAAACCTACCATGAACGGTTGCAGGAACTGGGCCTGGCTAGTCTAGGGAAGAGAAGGACCAGGGGAGACATGATGGCAGTCTTCCAATATTTGAGGGGCTGCCTCCCTCCAAAGAAGAGGGGGGGTCATCCTATTCTCCAAAAAGAAGCAATGGATGGAAGCTTCTAAGGAGAATTTTTCCTGGCAATGAGAATAATTAACCAAGTGGAACAACCCTCGCCTCCCGAAGTTGTGAATGGAAGTTTTTCAGAAGAGATTAGACAACCTTTGGTTTGAAAAACGGGATAGGGTTTCTTGCCTGAGCAGGGAGTTGGACTAGATGACCTCCCAACTCTTGTTCCATTCTGTTGACGATGCTCTTTGGGTGTTGTTTCCTTCTCTAGTTCCTGACCGGTTTGCTGTTGACCATCCTGACCGACATCATCCACTTCAGCCTCTACTACCATCTGGTGGTGCTGACCGATACCATGCGCTTCTGTACCGGCATGGCTATTTTTAGCCTCCTCCTCAAGCCCCTGTCCTGCTTCTTCGCCTACCAGATGTACAGAGAACGGGGCGGGGAGTATGCCCTGAACCTCGGTAAGCTGGGAAACCTTCGCGTCTCCTAACCCTGGTTCTGGGCCTAGTCCAGTCTCCCTCGGAGTGGGAGGTTTCGTCCACTTGGTTTGTTTTCCTGCGCAATGTCCGCGTTCCAGTGAAACTCCCCATTTCCATTCAGCACTCGGAAACAAAGTTCATTCAAGTAAGAATTTACTAAAGGAAAAGGTTTTCCTTGCACATACGTGCTGGTCGTTTCCGGCTCTAGGGGGCGGTACTCATCTTCGTCACAAACCCAAAGAACCAAGCGCTGTCCGAAGACGTCTCCGTAGTCATGTGGCTAGCATGACTAAACTTCGAAGGCGCACAGAACGTCGCTGTTCCCTTCCCACCAAAGTTGGTCCCTATTTTTCTACTTGCATTTTTTTACATGCTTTCGAACTGCTAGGTTGGCAGAAGCTGGGTGTCAGGATTCCGGCACTTAACCCCCATTTAAATCATGAACCTTGAGCCAAACTTCCAAAACTTCAAAAGGATTTACTGGGAGTTAACATGTCCGGCACTGCCTGGGTGTAGCCGACTCTGAGACACATCATTCATTGTCACCCTTGACCCTGGTTTTCCCCCACCCCCTGGGTGTATCATAATTCATATTCTCCAATGGGACGCATCCATAGCCCAGAGTCATCAATCACGTTCTCCAGTTAGAATTTTGCACGGTAGAAACTCCAGTCACCTAGTTACTATCTTTGAAAACATTTATGGAATGCGCTTTCGGTTTTGCAAGCTGTCGCACTGCTTCCTGCTCCCTTTCTATTGGCAACTCTAAAAGACCATAGAATTATTTTATGAGTTGACACTGGGACAAGTAACGGGAGCTCACTCTGTGATGCAATGCTAGGGATTCGAACCTCCCAAACTGCCAACCTTTCTGATCGACAAGCTCAGCGTCTTAGCCGTTGAGCTTAGGAATTTATTAAAATTCTTAATAATTCTTAATAATTCCCTGGGAATTTGGGAAGGGGGATTTTTTCAGTGAGTAGAAAATTAGACTCAACAACATTCTTTCTTAGAGGTCAAGGACAAGTCACCCTGCACCTGGAGAGGAGTGATTGGGGGGAATGTCTCCAGTTGGGAGGGTGTTTGATTGGCCCATGTGATGGACTGATGGGTGCAGGGGATGGATCTTTGCATTTCTTTTGGGGAAGGGAACACCTGGAACTCTCAAATTCGGGTTTTCCCCAGATGTGCCAATATGCCAGCCTCGAAGCTTCCTAAGTAAAATATGGCTTCCATGGCTGACACACAACTGGGAACGGTGGGCTGTTGTGCTTGCTATTCCAGCTTTCTACTGGCCCTCATTTGCTCTGCTTTACCTGTTTCCGTCGTGTGCACCAAGCCCGTTCTGGGGGGGTCTTTTATTTGGTTTCTCTTCCATTGCAGAGCTGGAGAGCCCACCGGACAGCTGGTTGATCTGGGATAGTAATGTTTCCAACACTTTGCCTCTCCGGCGTGGCTTTTGAAGTCTACTTTTTCTTTAATTTATTGATTGTTTCCCTTGGGCTGTGGCTTGCTGCTTGCAAAGTGCCTCCTCCTCTTCCCCCTCCTCTATCTTCTCCATCGTTTCCTTTCCTCCTCCTCCTTCTCCTTTATCACTTTCTCCACTTCTCTTTCGCCTTCATCTTCTCTTTCTCCTTCAGTTTTCCTTCTCCTCCATCTTTTCTTCCTTTTCTGTCATCTTCTCCATCTTCTCTTCCTCCTCATTCTTCTCCTTGATTTCTTTCTCTGTCTCCTTCTCCATCTTCTCCTCCATCTTGTCTTTCTCCTTCATCTTTTCTTCCATCTTCTCTTCCTCATCCATGTTCTTCTTCAACTTCTCCGCCTTTTCTTTCTCCATCTTTTTCTTCCCAACTTATCCTTCTCTTTCTCCATCCTCTGCTTCACCTTCCCTTTCTCCATCTTCTCCATTGTGTTTTTCTCCCTCTTTTCTTTTATCTTCTCCCTCTTCTCTTCCTCCTCCATCTTCTCTTCCTCATCCATACCTTCTCTTTCTCCTTTGTCTACTTCTCCATCTCCTCCTTTACCTTCCCTTTCTCCTTCTTTTCTACCCATCTTCTCCTTCTCTTTCTCCTTCATCTTCTCTTCCACCTTCTCTTTCTCTTCCAACTTCTCTTTTTCTTTTGTCTTTTCTCCCCGTCTTCTCTTTCTCCTTCATCTTTTCTACCCATCTTCTCCTTCTCTTTCTCCTTCATCTTCTCTTTCACCTTCTCTTTCTCTTCCACCTTCTCTTTTTCTTTCGTCTTTTCTCCCCATCTTCTCTTTCTCCTCCATCTCCTTCCCCTGCTGCTAGAAACGCCATTAGTGGGAGGCCCAAGCCCTCTGAACCTCAAGAAAGTCTTTATGAATGCAGAAGTTTAATCGTCTTCCGAGAAGCCAGCTTTTTTTTTTCCTCTGCTAAAAGGGAGCACAACTGGGACTTCATTTAAGTACCTGTCCCGTAACACGGAGGCTGTCAATGTGCCGTATTAAATATTAGATTTTGCAAAGATGTGTGAACAGCTGCCTCCTCATTCCAAATCTTAAGCATTTATTATTTCTACACGTGGGAATCTTGAGTTTGCTCAAGCATGAGGAGTTATTAAGTGGGGAATAATGGTGCAAAGGTTTGTGTATTCTTTTTCACTCTCTCAGAAAACCTGGGCAGGATTAGGCCTCCTTTCCCAGCCTCACACTCTATTTCCAGCTCCCTAGAAAAATTGTAAATAGGAAGGGACTCCAGAAACGCTTTCCCATGCCTCTTTGGTCCATCTAAGCATCAAATTGCCTAATTTGATCCGGTGGCCATGGGAATGGGCTACAAGTCCCATCATTCTCCACCCCTTGCCAACAACTGCTGGGCTTTAAGGATCCCAGAATATTCAGAAGTCTCCCCGTTCAGGCACGGAGCTGCTTCCAGCTATATTTTTCTCAGATTCTCCAAAATGGGACCGTTACTATATAGGATAAGAGCTCTGGAGCTTGAAACCAATTCAGCCCAGTTTGGGCGTTGCTCTCCGGACCTGCTTACGAGTGTCCCAAAGACCCAGGGGGGAAAAAGATTCCTTAAGATAGACTGCCTCCTGCTTGGGAGGTTTTTATTTATTTACACATCCTTTGGCTTGGCTTCTGTTGCAATGTAGTCAATGTTTTCAGACTACACCGAGTCAAATTTCGTTAATTTAGCGGTGCAATGGATTGTAACTACGAAATGGTTTGGGCCATGCCGAAACAAAGTCAACCCACCAGTGGTAGGATTCAAAAAAATTTTTACTACTGGTTCTGTGAGCATGACTTGGTGGGTGTGGTGTGGCTTGGTGGGCGTGGCAGGGGAAGATTCCTGCAAAAGCCCATTCCCTCCCCACCCCACTAACCTGCTTTCCAGCTCCGTTCTCCTGTGCAGGGCAACCCAAGGAGACCCAGCCGATCAACTGGGAATTGGGAGGCAGGGAAGAGACGGGGTTGGCGGGGCCAGTCAGAGGTGGGATTGGCCGGTTCTCCAAACGACTCAAAATTTCTCCAGAACCGGTCCGAACCGGCTGAAGACCACCCCTTGCAACCCACACAACGCCATTTGGGGTTGCAAGAATTGCATGGTGCCTAAACCGAAACGGCCAACCAAATATACCTAGCTAAGTTGGCCTATAGGTGATGCTGTTGGATACCCAACTGGGCATAATTTCTCCATTTATCGACACTAAACTGGGAAGGGACTGGGAAGGATGTGAGGCCTGTCCACTAAAATGTCTTTTCATCTCACCTTTGCAGGTGTGTTTGGCGTCAGCCAGGATATCAGTGCCTACCAGTCTATTGATACACCAGATCCGCCTCGCCCGTACCCCGATGTGGCGAGCAAGGGACCTCCACCATCCTCTTACTGACAGCCTTTTGGGGAGCTGAAGCAACTGGTCCCTCTTTGTTGTCTTCTTTGGAAAGGAAACGTCTTCTGTTTTCTCCCAGTGTGCCATTCTCCAAATGGAGGTGTGATGCCCTGGGGCGTGGCACAAAGGCAACACAGTCAGATAATCAGTAGGAGTCCCTTTATTAGCTCCAAGTTTGCCCCCAATGTCCTGGTTACCTTCTGGCTGGAGAAAAGCTCCCCCAGGAACAGCCTTTGACTACAACAAATCAAGTCCAAAACATGGTCAACAAAAACTGTAATTATAAGTCCACTCAAGCCAAAATGAGGTAATTAGTTTGGCAGGGAAGGAGCAAGAATTCCAGACGGGAAGGTATGGCAGTAATTCAACACGGTTGGGAAGATGCCAGGAACACAGATAACCAAATCAAAACAATATAAATTCACGTTTGTTCCCAGCAGCTACCCAGCATGCATCTCTTTTAAACTCTCATTCCCAGGTGTCGTTAATGAAAGATATCAGGGCCCTTTCCTTCCCCGTAAGCCACACAAGTCACCTTGCTCCCTTCTCCGTTCCTCCATGTGTGCCCTAGGATGAAGAAGGGGGTGGGCCTGGGTCTTCCTCTGAATTCCCTCTCCCTTGTTCTACTTCTTCCCTGCTCTGTGCCCAGCCGGACTTTGCCCTTCCCCAGTTTCCTCCACAGCCAACGGAGCCACACTCCGACAGGGCCAGGACAGGAGGAGACACTGGAGAGAAAGATTTTCCTGGCCAAAAATTCAGGGTTCCGCTTCAAACTGTGAGGAGAATCTTTAAAATGTGAATATCCGCCGAGGATCCCTCCAATTGTTGTTTTTCCGGTCTCTTGATTGGGTTGCCGAGTTTCTAAATCAATGCAAAGGAATCTTTGAACGGAGATGACATTCCACACTGGCCGCCTTCGCACGGATTTGACAGACCTTCCTCCCCACCCCCCGCAAAAAAAAATGTGCTTTTCATCAGGCAAAAGGCACCGTTTTTCCGCCGTATGGTCCAGCGTGGCTCGTGGCATTGGTGGCCGGCCTGGCCTCCTGGTGGAGGTTTGCAAAGGATGGTGATTGGAGAAACAGCTGAAGATCGTAGAGAGCGGCGGTGAACATTATCCCAAATGCTGCCTCCAACTGCAATCCTTTTATTCCCATCGATTGCTCTAAAGTGCCTTGGTTTTCTTCTCTCTGGAATTTGATTTTTAAAGGAGAATTAAACGAGCTTTTTTTTTTAAAAAAAAAAAATGTTTCTTAATCCATTTTCAAAGGCCTCCGTGGCTTAGCAATTGCTTTTGCCGGGGTTTGAGTTTGCAAATTTCCATGGTCCTCACGAAGAAGCAGTTTGGGAGAGGAAAAGGAAAAATGCTAAATTGAGGAGAGGGATCTTGTTACATTTAAGCTGTACTCCAACTCCCATCAGCCACTGTCAGTAAGACCTGGAACTGCATCGACTAAAAAAAAAAAAAGAGTGAATTTGAAGGATGCCCTTTAGTCCTGGGGTTTTTTCCATCCATCCATCCATTTTTCAGAAGATTTGTTTACTGCTTCAAACCCTTTTTAAAAAGCCCCCTCCCAATATTTTCTTTCGATTGCCGACTTGATTTGTTTCAGGAGTCTGGAAGAGGCGGCTTCCAACATTCCCAGCAAGGGTGGGGATTGTATTTTATTTCAATCTCATTTTAAATTGTGTTTGATTCCAATCCCATTTTAAATTGTTTTTTTTTTTTTTATAAATCAGATTTTAGTAACCATTTGTGTTTGGAACTCTGCCCTTTGATATGGCCCATGGGCTAATCAATAAACTAAATTAAATTAAACTAAATTAAACCATATACAGGAAAAAAACACCTGGGGGGGAGCGTTCTTTGGACCTGCCCCCCAACAATCAGAATTAAGAATGGCTGTGCTGGTCATACAGTATATGCTGTAGTTAGGAATGAGAGCTGCTGCCTTTGCTAAAATGCTATGTGATGAAGAGCATCTTTTCACTTTCATGTCCCCAAGCTTCTGGGACCGCAGTTAAACACTACAAAGGCTTCCATGCAAAGTTAGTTTATTGGATTTTATTAGGCATCTCAAAGTATAACTCACAGTTATGTTGAGATTCATCAAATGTCCAATTTGCCTCAATAGTGTGAAAAGATGGTTATCTTCATCCTATAGCGTTATAGCAAAGGAAAACTCCAGCACGATGCTGGGGTCCAGGTAAGAATGCCCAAAAACTCCCCCCAGCCCAACCAGAGTGGTCAGTGACCAATCAGGATTACAGTTGTGACCACGTGACATGAACTACATCTCCCAAGAGGCATGAACTACATTTCCCATGAAGCATTCTCTTAAGGGGGCAGCTCTCATTCCTAAACCAACTATAGACTGTCTGACCAGTACAATGACCCCAAAGGACCGTAACAAGGCTCCAAAGTGAGGAAAGATCCTGGGTCAAATATTTATTTTTTGTCCTGCAATTTTGCCCCGGGCTAAAAGTACTACAGGTAGTCCTCCACTTACAATGGTTCATTTAGCGACCATTCAAAGATACCAGAGCCCTGCCAAAAAGCGAGTTACGACCCTTTTTGATCACTCTTCCAACAAGCCAAGTCAATGGGGAAGCCAGGTTCCCTTTAACAACCTTGTTACTAACTTAACCACGATGATGATTCACTTAAGAACTGTGACTAGACAGGTTGTAAAATGGGGCACAACTCATTTAACAAACATCTAGTTTAACAACATGAATTTGGGGGCTCAGTTGTGGTTGTAACTCGAGGACTCTCTATGCAAAACTTTACAAGTGAATCCTGGCCAAAGCTTTATGGCCTTGAATTGTTCTTTAATTTTATTGACAGGAGGTTGCCTTTGTGGTTCGGGTCTGTGAGCCTCCCAGAGGCACTTCGGCTTCAATATAAAACTGGAATAAATTAGCAGAATTAAAACAGAATTGGAAGGGAGCTTGGAGGTCATCTGGTCCAACCCCGCCCCAGAAGGAGACCCAAATAAAAGGGAAGAGATTGGAACACAATGTGGGGAAACTTACTTTTCACTTTGCAATATTTCATTTCCTTCACACGTGCCTTCCATCCCGGGTTTTCTTCCCTCCCCGCGAAAATGCTCGCATCGAGGGCTAAAAAGAAATCGCGTGGCCATGCTCGGCCGTCGCGGCCTCCCTGCCGGCCCCCTTCCCGGAGCTGTTGCCGGCGCCGCGGCCGGGCGAAACCCCCTTGAATCCCCCCCGCTGCATTTCCGTCCGTTTAAAAAGCCGGCGCGGGGAGGAAAGAGGCGCCGGGAGACGCTTCAACGGAAAAGGGGTGGATGTGGGGGGGGGGGGGGGTTCAGTGTTTTCCTTCCCCTCCCGCTTCCGCTGCCCCCTCCTGCCTCGCTCTTCCGACAGGTAGGAGCAGTTCTGCTTCACTAAGCGAGACAGCCGCGCAGGTGAGCCGCTTCCTCACCTTTGCAAACTTTCTTAAAAGTGATTCTGTCAACGGGGCGTGTGGGGGGCGTGTGTTTGTGTCTACAGCTCTGCCCCTCCCCAAATAAATCTGTGTGTGTGTGTGTGTGTGTGTGTGTGTGTGTGTGTGAGAGAGAGAGAGAGAGAGAGAGAGAGAGAGAGAGGATTATAATAGATAGATAGATAGATAGATAGATAGATAGATAGATAGATAGATAGATAGATAGATGATAGTAATGACAGAATGATAGTAATGATAGAGATGATAGGGAGAGAGAGTGATAATAGATGATAGATAGATAGATAGATAGATAGATAGATAGATAGATAGATAGATAGATAGATAGACAGACAGACAGACAGACAGACAGACAGACACAGACAGACACAGACAGACAGACAGACAGACAGACAGATGATAGTAATGATAGAGATAGGGAGAGAGAGAATGATAATAGATGATAGATGATAGATGATGGATGGATGGATGGATGGATGGATGGATGGATAGATAGATGATAGATAGATAATAGTAATGATAGAGATGATAGAGATGATAGAGAGAGAGAATGATAATACATGATAGATAGATGATAGTAATGATAGAATGATATATATGATAGAATGAAAGAATGATAGATAGTAATGATAGAATAATAGAGATGATAAAGAGATAGATAATGAGAGAGAATAGATAGAATGATATAGGTATATATGATAGAGATAATTGATTAGATGATAGATGATAGATATAGATGAGAGAGAATGATAGACAGATAGATGATAGATAATAATGATAGAATGATATATAGAGATTAGAGATAGTTAATGATAAAGAGATGATAGATTAGATAGATGATAGTAATGAAAGTATTCAGATGATAGATAATGATAGAATGATAATAATGATAGAATAATAGAGATAGATTATAAAGATAGAGAGAGATAATGATAATGATAGAATGATAGATGTAGATAATAGAATGATTGATGATAGATAGTAATGATGGAATGATAGATATAGATGATAGAGAGAGATACATAATGATAGATAATAATAGATGATAGATTAAATAGATGGTAGTAATGATAGAATGATAGAGAGATATAGATGAGAGAGAAAGAATGATAGAGATGATAAAGAGATAGAGACATAATGATAAATAGATCTATCTATCTGTAAACTTTTGCAAAATGCTCTTTTCTTTTAATTTTTGCAAAACAATCCATAAGTCCACCAAAAGGCAGCTTTTTTGAGGGGGGGAATCCCTTATAGCAGGGGTCCCCAAACTTGGCAACTTTAAGACTTGTGGATTTCAACTCCCAGAAGGCTGAAGAATTCTGGGAGTTGAAGTCCACAAGTCTTAAAGTTGCCAAGTTTGGAGACCTCTGCCTTATATGAATGAATTACAAGGGGGAAAAAGGGTGGGTGTTTTTTTTAGTGTTTCTGTTGTTGACTTAAAAGGGTTGGAAATGTTAGTTTGCAAAATCGGGCCAGTTTCCAAAGGAAAAACAAAAGTTTTTATTGTTCTCCCTTTGGGATACGGGATTGTGTCAGAGTCACCAGATACAATCCCGAATATTTTGCAAATATTTCTTGAGAGCTGAGTTTCCACGTACACTAGTATAAATTGTTCTTTTTAAAAAACAAACAAACAATAAACTCTTCTTGAAAAGAAAAACCCAAGTGGGGGCCAGTCAGTGCCTTTAAAAATATAATGGGCCGATTATCCCTTTCCAGCATAACTAGTGGCAAGGGATTATGGGTGCTGTAGTGTGGGATATCTGGAGGGCAGTGAATTTGAAGAGGATAGAGAATAAAGACTGTTGCCATTTATGGATTTATTATAATATGAAGAAATCATACTGTACGGTTTAAAGCAGCCTTGGCAACTTTAAGACTTGTGGACTTCAACTCCCAGAATTCCTCAGCCAACTTCTGAGGAAGATAACATCTTCACAGCTAGGGAGAAATCACACAATGCACCCAAGCTTCTAGTCCTCATGGTTTGCAAAAAAAAAAGAACTTGGAATGTTATTGTAATGCCCTTTGCCTTCCTGGTTGTCCCCCCACTTGCAGACAGGGAAGGACCCAGTCTCGCTACAGCTCGTGGGGCGGGGGCCTTCCTGGATTCCCACCACCCCAAAAAACTCATCGCAGCCCCAACAGTCCTGCGAGGTAGGCCTGCCTGCGATTCAGGCTGCGCTTCAACCCGAGAGATGGAATTGCCCCAAAGGATCCAGGCGGCTGCCAGGAAAGAAAACATACCCCCGGCTTTAAGTTGCTATGGGGCCCCAAAAGGTAAGCCCTAGAGAATTGGGGGGAGGGAGAGGGGAGGAAAGATTATTTGGAAATCTATAAAAGCGAAATACCGCTCACGCATCATCACAAAACCTCCAGAACCGTCAAGCCTACAAACTTGACATTTGGCACGTATCTTCCTCTTGGCTTCTACATGCTCACTAAGAAAGGATTTTTTGAAATGACCATCAGAGCCATTAGTATTTCCTATATTATTATTATTATTATTAATTATTATTATTATTATTATTATTATTATTATTATTATTATTATTATTATTATTATTAATTATTATTAATTATTATTAATTATTATTAATTATTATTATTATTCTCTGGTGCTAAGGAGTTCTACTCCCCCCTCCCCACCTGAAAAGAAATCTCTTCCAAATGCAAAACACAAGCAGAGGAGAGGAGTTTTAGTTTCAGGGCACCAAGCAGCTGTAGTACAGAACGGTTGAGCTAAGCCACGCCCAGGCTCCTTGCTGTCTCCTTGCTCACACAGCAAATACTCTCTCAGTTCCCAAACAGCCCTCAACTCTCTCACACACTGACAGGACGCTAGCCAGATGAATACCGATGGACACTGGTAGGCAAAGGCACAATTTTCCCCCCCTTATTTTCCTCCCCAAAAACTAAGCCCGGCCACAGAGTTTCGTAGGTGTCCAGCTAGAATAATTTATACACGGCCTTCAAATGCTTTTGAATGTTTCCTGTCTTGTTCTTAGCAAGAGTCTTTTCCAATCTGCCCTTCCCATCCTCCTTTCTTTTCTTGCTGAGATCGGCCTATGGGAGTGTGAGGTAGACTGCCTCTGAACGGGGAGGCTCTCCCGTCAGAAAGGCGGTGCCAGGATAAACGCGGTGCCTATCCTGGCTCCTCGGGAAGGATTCGAGAGGGGAATAAAAATGCCAGATCCTTGTCTATCTAGAACAGTTTATTACGGAGACCGGCTGTGATAGAGATAGTCCTCAACTTACAACAGTTCACTTCAGTGACCGAAGTTACTACAGCCCTGAGAAAAGTGACGGAGGGCCGTTTTTCGCACTTAACGACCGTTGCAGCATTTACCAGGATCATGTGATCGAAACTGAGACGTTTGTCAACTGACTCACATTTATGACGGTCCCTGGGTCCCGGGGCCACACGATCCCCTTTTTGCGACCTTCTGACAAGTAAAGTCCATGGACGAGCCAGATTCACTTAACAACCGTGTGACTAACTGAGCAACCTCAGCGATTCACTTAACAATGGTGGCGAGAAAGGTCGTAACATAAGGCAAAACTTGCTTAATGGCTGTCTCGCTGAGGAAATTTTGCACTCAATTGTGATCGCAAGTATTTAATTAAAATATTTTTTAAAATATTTTTTTATATACAATAAATCCATTCCATTTCAATCTTGTGTTGATTAGGTACATATTTCATGTGCTTACAATTCATAATAATACTCTCCTTAACAATATAACAATCACATTCCCATATTAGTAATATAAGTCCAATATATCTATTCCACCAGCTTTTCTTATTGCTTTAACAGATAACATAATCAGAGTTGGAAGGGACCTTGTAGGTCATCTAGTCCAACCCCCCGCCCAAGCAGGAGACCCTACACCATTTCTGACAGAGGGAAGTCCAGTCTCTTCTTGAAAGCCTCCAGGGATGAAGCTCCCACAACTTCTGAAGGCAACTTCTGTTCCATGGGTTGATTGTTCTCCCTGTCAGAAAGTTTCTCCTTATTTCCAGGTTGAATCTCTCCTTGTTCAGTTTCCGTCCATTATTGCTTGTCTGGCCTACAGGCGCTTTAGAAAATAGCTTGACCCCTTCCTCCTTTCTAGGGCAGCCCCTCAAATATTGGAAGACTGCTATCATATGTGAGGGGCTGCCACAGACAGGATATATGTATATATGTACATCTAATTATTATAACTACATCTAATCCATTTTAGTTTATTTTGTTTTCTAACCATTGATAAAACAAATCCCATACCATGTAATATTCAGATTTTTCTTTTTCTTTAATTACCAATGTTAATCTATTCATTTCTGCACATTCAAATATTTTTTCAATTACTTTTCCCGCTATCAGTATTTTATCACTTTCCCAGCTCTAGCAAATACAATTCTAGCAGTTGCTAAGACATGTATGATTAAGTCTGTTTTTTTCTTTACTAACCTTCAGGTACCATTCCTAATAGAAATATTGGATATTTTAGTCCAATACCTTTTAGCTTCTATGCAAGTCCACCACATATATGTTCCTGGCGTTTGCTGACACTTCCAGCCTTTGGCTGAGTTATCTTTAAACATTTTAACTCATTTTGCTGGTGCAAAATTATAGATGGTGCATCTATAAAACATCTTATACAAGTTTTCTTCATATGCTGTCGATATTGTTAATTTATAATTCCTATCCCATCGCTTCTGCCATTTGTCTAATTCTATAGCATATCCAAAAATTTTTGCCCATGTTATCATTGTTTCTTTAACTACTTGTAGACTTGATTGTTGAGGGGGTCTCGTCCTATTGGGAGAGTCTGGGGAAAGAGGAGGCGATGGGGTCCTTCTCCTTGACTCAACCCTTCTGTTTTCACCTCTCCAGAGGAAAGAAGGATCCAGAAGAACATCAACGTTCATCTGCTCCTGTCCTCTGGAAGCCATCTTGGAGAGCTCTGGACCCAGACAGGTTCCAGCATCCATAGGTCAAATCATCTTGGAGAAAATGTCGGAAGAGATTTACGAGTCCCGTCGGGAAGGAAAGAGACCAGTGGCCTGTTTCAGACCAATCTCTTTTGCCCTCCTGTAGGTCTCGCCAAAAGCTCCTTGGTCCAACAGCAAACCAACCTTGAGTTCAACCTGCAGAGCAGAAGATGGGCAGGTGGGACGTTAAAAAGGACCCCTCTGAGGGGCTTCCCAGAGAGACCCCGCAACATTCCCAGGAATTCATCCAGAATGAAAAATAGAGAAGGGGAGGACAACATGAAAGGACAACATGAGCTCTTCACTGGGTCAAGAAGAAGCTATGAGGACCTCAAGGCCAGGAGAGAGTGCTCCTCACCTGGCCAGTTTTCACCGGATCCATCTCTTCATTCCTCACCCAGTGGTTGTCCTCTTCCGATGACCTTCAGTGGGATCAGTGACTCCTCACCTCCAGGACCGGCCCTTACTTTGGACAGTCTGGTTGATGGTCATTCTTCTCCCGAGGAACCTCAGACTCCCATAAGGTCTTCTCAAAACTCTGCTGATCGGTGCTGGTCCCTCCAGGGGCTTAAGAAGGAAAGGCCTTCCTTCTCTTGGGAATCCCGGTCACCTTCTTGGGTTCCTCAACCAGCACACGAGCCACAGATCTCAACCTTGGCTGTGCGAAAGGTCCGGTCTTCAGTGGAAGGCAGCTTCTCTGGACAAGTGAGAAGTAAATGGGGGACAATGCTTAGTTCCACCTTGTTGACATGTCAAGAAGATGACTCCAGTTGTCTCAGGAGCAGCTCAGGAACACCACCGTCTACAAACAAAAAGGCTACCTTGAATGAGTCGAGGGACCAGGGCTACCTGAAGACACTTGACCTAGAAGAACATCGTTCTGGAACCTTCTGTGGCTCTGAGTTGTATCTCAAGAAGCTTCTGCCGGATATCTTCTTCCTCAAGAATTTGGAGAGTTCCCTCAAGATGTGTGTAGAGTCTTCTCCGAACAGAAGGTTGTCCGTGGAGGACACCCATGAAGAGAAGCCACCAACTCTTGATCCTTCTGGAGTCCCAGAGGTCCTGTTCAGTCACCCCTTGGAGAAGAACACTGGGGACTTTGTCGCCCAAGAAGTTGGAGATAAGCATGGAGAAGCTGGTGGAGACCCCACCATCACCTCCACTGCTGATGAGGCCAGTCTGTTCACTGCCCTTCAGAAGGTCTGTCTCTTTGAGGAAACCATCTGGAAGGGTCCCAGAAAAAGATCCCAGCTGGTCAACATCCCTGTCTGGCCATGGCGCCATCAGAAAGACGGGGTTCCCCTCCAAGGACATTTTGTCCCGCAGGAAACTAAGAAATTGGGCGATATTTTCAAAAGATGGCGTTCCCTCTGGGAGAAAAGGCAGCAGATCTGTCTGCTGATATTTCGAATCCAGACCAGGCTGATCGGACGGTGAGTAGCTGTCCTCCCAATAAACGTAGTCCACGACTTACAACAGTTCATTTAGTGATTGTTTGAAATCGCAACAGGATTGAAAAAAGACACTTATGAGCGATTCTAGCGAACCGGTGCAAACTGGCTGAATCCCACTCTTGATTATGGCTGTGTTTCGCACCTATGACCATTGCAGCATCCCCATGGTCAAAATTCAGATTGCTTGGCAGCTGACTCGTATTTATGGCCGCGGTGTCCCTGGGGTAACAACTTTGGCAAGAGAGGTTGTAAAATGGGGGGAAACTTGTTTGACGAATGTCTCACTTAGCAACAGAAATTTGGGGCTCTCCATTGTGGTTGTAAGTCGAGGACTACCTGATTTGATGGCGTTTCTCCTCTTTTACTAAACCTGGTTATTATCAGTTTTCATGTTCCCCTTTGACCAGCATTGCAACCCATCTCACTTCTGCTGCTGATCTTTTTTAACCATGGTTTGTTGGCCTGAGCTATTACCTGGATATTCAAGGTCAGTGATGGTGAACCTTTTTGGCACTGAGTGCCCAAAACAGAACACGCGTGCTTGCGCATGTATGCGTGCGTGCTGGAAACCCAACCGTGCTGCGGAAAACCGAAGACAAGCTGGCCGGTACACGCATGCCACTTTTTTGGATGTTTTTGGGGCCATTTGGGGGCCATTTTTCAGTCGGTTTCTTAGGCCATTTTCAGGCCAATTCCAGGCCGTTTTTCGGACCATTTTCTGGCAATTTTCAGGCCATTTTTGGCAGTTTTCAGGCTGTTTTATGACTGCTTTCAGACAGTTTTTGGGCCAAAAACTCAAAAAATGGGCTGAAAAAGCCCCCCAAATGGCCTGTTTTGGGCCAATTTTTAGGCCATTTATCAGCTGTTTTTTGGCCATTTTCAGGCTGGTTTTGGCCATTTCTCAGGCCATTTTCAGGCCAATTCCAGGCCGTTTTTCGGACTATTTTCTGGCCATTTTTCAGGCCATTTTTCAGGATGTTTTCAGGCCATTTTGCAGGACAGTTTTCAGGCCGTTTCTCAGGCCATTTTGGGGCCATTTTGTGGCCATTTTATGGACTGTTTTCAGACCATTTTCGGGCCAAAAATAGCCCAAAAATGGCCTGAAAAAGGCCCTTTGGGGCAATTTTTTGGCCATTTTCCAGTGCTCCGGCGCCCATGAAGACCAGCTGTCCAGTGCTCATGTGCACGGCAGGAACCAGAAGAGCAGCTGGCGATGGTGAGCGTGCCCACTGAGAGGGCTCTGCGTGCCACCTCTGTCACGCGTGCCAAAGGTTCGCCATCACGATTCTAGGTTAAAGCCTAACAAACTAGGATGGCTGAGCAGGGCAGAGGACCTGGCGATGTGTGAACGGTGCAGAAAGTTCTGTAATTGTAACTGTTGCTGTACTCATATTTGTCTTTTATTTGTTTTCATTGCATTGTAAGCCACTTAGAGTCGCTCTGCATATCAAAAAATGAGTGGGATATAAATTTAATAAGTAAATAATGAATAAGGATTGGCGGTTTGCTAAAACCGAGGCTTCATATGAGATGCTATCCGGACAGTGTTTCCTTCCCCCCCCCCTCCCCCCGAAGAAGACCCTTTGTCATGGCCCTGGTGGAGACTGACTCTGAGGGAGAGGAGGAAGAGCCGGCAAGGGTGTGGAGGTGTGGCTCCGGAGGTTGTGGAAGAGGCTGGGGAAGGGCAGAGGCCGGCTGAGCAGTCAGAGGAGGACCTAGGCCCATCCCCTCTCCTTCCTAGGGCACGCAGGGAGGAGAGGATCAGGGAAAAACATGGTCTACTCAGGAGGAGAGGGCCATGATCATCTTCCTGGGCTGCAGCAGTGACTGAATAAGATGACGGACATGCTTACAGGCGAATGCCGGAAACAAAGCATGGAAATATCTCTAGTTTATGGTTCCTCTCTGAGTTTGACATCCTTCCCAGTGTGTGTTATCTGTGGACGTCCTCCAGCTGTTATCTTGCCTGGTTTGTGTTGGCTTTTTCCCTTCTTGTAACTGTTTGTGTGGGAGTTTTTTGTCTTCCGTCAAGAATATTCGGAGCTTGGAAGCTAAGTGAAGGAATAACAGGGCTTCACCTGTTTTCTGTGACTGCTTGTTTCTGGGTCATCACACCCTTCCCCAAAAAAGAAACCCCGGCTGATGGATTCGTTTCTTTCTTTGCTTATTTTTCATTCTTGGATGTAAACTCAGCAAGGAAAGAAGCTACCTAGAATTAAGGAAAAAAAACTTCCTAATAGGGAGAACAATTAACCAGTGGAACAACTTGCCACTTGAAGTTGTGGGTGCTCCAACAGCGGATATTTTTAAGAAGGGACTGGACAGTCATTTGTCTGGAGTGATAGAGGGTCTCCTGCTGGGACTCGACTAGAAGACCTCCAAGGTCCCTTCCGACTCTATTCTGTTTGATCAGTCTTTCTGCCATGTTTGGTCTTTCAAGGTGCTTCAAAGCCTGGCAGAGTTTGGCCCAACGCAAACAGCACAGCCAGGCAGCCGTGGCGCACCTGCGGGCCCGATCCTTGAGGGCGTCTTTCCGGCAGTGGGGCCTAATGGTTCAAGCCAGGAAGAACGCCAAGATGGCGGTGATTGAGCTGCTGGGGACCAAGCGGCTGAGCTCCCGCGGTACGTAACATAGCAAGAGTCGTGATCACAGCTTGGTGCTCCTTTTGTGGGGGGGACCAACTTTGCCCTTTCTTGGCCCCTCAAGCTCTTTGTCTCCAAATGCTCCAGGGCCCCGGAGGGCCCCCGACAGAAGAACGTGGCCCCCAAAGTACGTCGGAAATACTTTGGATTCTCTTTTCCACCTGAGGGCGTTGCAGGAAGCATTCCTGGCTTGGGAGGCGAGATGCCAGGAAGCGCAACAGGCTGGGTAAGTGGCCGGTTTCCAACTTCCCAACGTACCCCCTTCTTCTGACCCAGCCTTAGCCAAACCAAGAATAGACTCCTTGTCTCAAAAAAAAACCCCTCTTTATTTACTTACTGGGAATTCATGACATTCACACACAGAAAAATCCCAGCAATAATCCTTCCAAGGGTTAATTGCCAGAACAGATCTTATTAGTCCTTGGATAATGGCCAGGCCGAGAGCTTTCCAGTCACAAAGCTGCAAATTAATTCCTGGCAAGGAGTCTCTGTGAGGCATGAACCACGATATGCAAATCTTCATAATAATAAGCAAACTAATTGTCTCCTACAACCACCACTCCCCTTTTGCCTCCATTTCCCAGGGAGGGGCCATTCAGCATCCATGTGTGCCGCTACTCCTGAGTCGGTCCCTGTTCCTTAACTGTTCCCTTCTCCTGACAGCTCTGCGCATACGCGCATCTGGAACAGGCTCCAGCTATTCTTCTTCCCCACTTATCTACAACTCTGAAGGCAGCTGGGAAATGTCGGACCGCCTCTGCTTCTGACGCAGAGCATCCATCAGAGCCTTTCCCAGACTCCAGGATTGGCCCAAGTTCCTCCCCAACCTCCTCATTGTCCGAGTCTGCTGCCAACTCCGCTGGCAATTGGCGGGCCACAACAGCTCTTCTTTCTTCTCTAAAAGGCGGGTTTCTAGTCCTCATGGATGCCTGCCATCTCTTTTTGTTCCCCAGGGCTTTCCGTCATGGTTTGACCCTGCGACAGCTGCGGGAGGCTCTTGGGCAATGGCACCGGAGGACCCTCAGTCTGAATCCTGTCGGGCTCATTGAGGGCTCTCTCCTTGCGTCGGCGGATTTGCAAGCGTCTTCCTCCTCCTCTGCCTTGACTACAGCCAGTCAGGTTTGTGTTGTGCGTTGTGTCCTTGGCAAGTTGCAGCATCCCCTATGGTCTATGGACCAAGCCACGTTGCTTGTAACGAGGCCTAAATTTTGTAAATAAAAGAATAAAGTTATTTTTCAAGTGAACACACAATTTGGATTAGCCTTGTTAAGGTCGGCCAGGATTAAGGGTGTGTTCTTTCTTTGCTGGGGACAGGAGATCCAACTGGTAGAGCCCAGCCTCATCGGCCTAACTTACTTGGGGACTTTTGAAGAACCCAGCGGCCTTCCTGCTCCCGCCTCTCGCTGCCCGAACTGCAGTTTTGACCGTGAAAATCCTACCCATGTCGCTAATCGGGCCTCTCCTCTTCGGCTGAATTGGCAGGCAGCGTAAGTCCTCTGGTTTGCGACCCTGGAGTTTCCCATTGTAGAAAGTTAGCACAAAGTTAACCCTCTTAGAAGAATGAAATATTTTAGGAAACGCAGTTGAACCTCGGGTCACGAACACTTCTGTCCATGACCAAATTGGGTGCCGACCCAAAAAAATCCACAAAATTGTTCAACTCTGGTCACGAACAAATCTTTGGGTGGTGATCAAACACAGCCGCGGCAATTTTCCCTGCCACAGCGATTTCCCCTTCCGCACCATTTTTAAATAGTCCCCTGGAAGTCTGCCAGAGTCCTTCAGGATAAGTCTGATAAGCACGCACCTTTATCTTCCTTGAAATGCTGCCAATGACTAAATGTCCAATTAGTTATATAAGGCCAACTGGAACACAAATTCAACATGGAGCTTCAGGTTTCAAACCGACCAGTACGAAGAAAGTTGCTTCCTGCAAAGGTTCCTGTCCCTTTGCTCCTCCTTTATGTCCTATGGGAGGGCCAATCACCTCCAAGCCTTACTCTCAAGTCATCCCTTTTGTCTCAGCTGTTCTTGCCTTCTGGCAGCTCTGCGCAAGTGCGCACTGGGAACAGGCTCCCCCTGTTTCTCGGCCTCGCTGCTGTCAGATTCCGGAGGCTCCAGAGTCAGCACATAACTCCCAGATGGCCCTGGCCCCATCTCTGCATCGGACGCAGGACCCTCATCTGAGTTTTCCCCAAACTCCCGGACTGGCCCACGTTCCTCCCCACTGTCCGACTCTGCTGCCTTCTGCGCAGGCTGCTGGAGGTTCCACTGTATTCAAAAGGCAGACTATTATATTTTCCCTAAAGGAGAAACATGTTTTTAAAGACGGAAACCCAGAGCCTCAGCTCTCTGCCCCGAGTAGAAACTGAGGAGGTCGCCTTTTAAAAATGCAGATTTGGTTATCCATTCAAGACAGGATTAAAACCCCTAGGATTCATTACATTTGTTAAGATTAAAAAAACCCAACTCATTGCCGGCCTTCGCGAGACAAACTAATTAAAACCAAATTTTAGGAGGGAAGTATGCAGTGGAGTACGCCAAGGCTCTGTTTTAGGCCAAGTACTCTTCAACATCTTCATCCATTATTTGGACGACGGGATAGATGGAGAATTCACCAAACTTGCAGATGATACTAAGCTGGCAGGAACAGCCAACACTCCAGAAGATAAAGGCTTAAGATACGGGAAATTTGGGTAAAACTTCCTTATAAAAGAGGGATCGTTGGCTGGTTGGTGGACCCAAATATTCTCCGAAGAAAATCCAGTAAGTTTGTCCATGTTGGCTCATGAGAGCTAGAAACTTGAGTGGCGACAAAGGGAAATGGAGCAGATTAAAGGGATTTCCTGGGATAAGTGCGAGCAGCACCACCAAAATTATATCCAGGTGTCTGCAGGTGACAAGCGGGGACTCAGGTATGCCTCTCCTCCTACCCTCTTGCCCGATTCACTAAACTAAGCGTTCTGACCTGGGCTTCTCCAACAGCACGAAGCCGACTCCTTGTCCCAATCAACCCCTTTTATTTAGTTTACAGTGAATTCCTCTCCAGCAAAGTCCCAGCCAACAGTCTTTCAAGATATTTCACTATTTACAGACCTTTATCAGGCTTGGAGAGTTGCCAGGCCAGTATCTTCCAGACGCCACACTGTAGCAGACAATACTTGGCAAGAATGCAGGGGCAGATCTTCACCCAAATGAACTAATTGTCTCCTGCAAACACCCCCTCCCCTTTTGCTCCTCTTTATTCATCCCATTCACCATCCACCTGAGCCTTTACTCCCGAGTTGGCCCTTGTTTCTTAGCTGTTCCCTTCTTCTGTCAGCTCTGTGCATGTGCACACTGGGAACAGGCTCCAGCTGTTCTTCTTCCCCACTGATCTCCGACTCTGAAGGCAGCTGATAACTGTTGGACGGCCCTGGCCCCATCTCTGCCTCCGACGCAGAGCCCTCGTCAGAGCCTTCCCCAGACTCCAGGACTGGCCCAGGTTCCTCCCCCAACCTCCTCGCTATCCGAATCTGGTGGGCTACAACGCTAAGTTTCCTTTTCTCTGTGTATTTAAACCCTGGCTTGGGGAGTTATGGCCCACCTTGTGGGGCTTTCTCCTCTGTCCTTTGACCCCCTAACCCCTTCCAGGAACAAATATGGATGGCTGTGGAAACGCAAAGTCCAGCTGCGTCACTTCCAGGGCGTGCGGGACGCGCGTCAGCTGGCAGAGGCCTGGCTGCTTTGGAAAGACGCCTGCAGAACCGAGGTGGTGATACAAACATTGGTGAGTAACTTGCACACCTCCCACAGCCATGTCTTCTATACCAGCCTGCGGGAATCTGGCTTTTAAAGTGCCATCAAGTTTCTAGTCCATAGTAAGCAATGGGGAAGGGACACGTCTCATTGGCAGCACGATGAGGAGAGTTAAGGTAGCATTGTGTAATCGAAAGATAATTCACCCCCCACTAGAGAGCAACCCCCCATTTCTGGGATTGCAGGCAGGCTGGGGAATTCTGGGAGTTGAAGTCCACACCATCTTAAAGTTGCTGGAGTGAAGACTCGGACAGACGCAACAGAAGGATGCTGGATAACTAGCATGCTTGTCCTTCCTTTCTGAAGCACGAGAGTGGTAAGGACAACCTCAGATAGAAAGTCCTTAAAGAGAGTGGTGAGGACAGCGGAGAAGATTATAGGAAGCTCGCTTCCCTGTTATTCAGAATACTGCTTAGAAGTGTTCTGTGCTTAGAGCTCCAAGCATTGTTAGAGACCCCACACACCCACTTCAGGGTCTGTTCCTGTTGCTCCCTCCTGGGAGGAGGTTTTGAAGTATTTCCGGCAGAAACACCGGATTCTGTAATGGCTTTGTTCCCTAGGCCATCTGTCTAGTTGAACTTGCAAGATTCATTTTTCTTGCCATGTACACGTATGCATAATAGGAGAGGAGAGAGAAGATAGAAGAGTATAAAATATAGAATATAGAAAATAGAATACGGAGTGGAGTGGAGCTGGAGGGGACCTTGGAGGTCTTCTAGTCCAGCCCCTTGCTCATGCAGGAGAACCTATACCATTTCACATAAGTGACTGTCCAGTCTCCTCTTAAAAATCTCCAGGGATAGAGCACCCACCACATCCAAACTAGACTTTGCTGTTTCTCTATGTCATATAATATTATCTAGCTATTTGAGTATATGCCTAATTTTGTATTTATTGACTGATCTTTTGTCATGTTTATGAAGTATATATTGGAGGTAGTGACCCTTTTGAGAGCTGTATGGAATGAAAGTTCATTTTAATTTATTGTCGATTAGTCTTCATTCAAAGTCACAGAATAGAATAGAAATAAGAATAGAAATTAGAATAGAAATAATAGAATAGAAATTAGAAATAATAGAATAGAAATAAAAATAGAATAGGAATAGCAATAAGAATAGAATAAGAATAGAATAGAAATAAGAATAGAACAGAAATTAGAATAGAATAGAAATTAGAATAGAATATAAATTAGAATAGAATAGAAATAAGAATAGAATAGAAATAAGAATAGAATAGAAATAAGAATAGAATAGAATAGAAATAATAGAATAGAATGGAAATAATAGAATAGAAATAAAACTAGAATAGGAATAGAAATAAGAATAGAATAGAAATTAGAATAGAATAGAAATAAGAATAGAATAGAATAAGAATAGAATAGAAATAAGAATAGAATAGAAATAATAGAATAGAAATAAAACTAGAATAGGAATAGAAATAAGAATAGAACAGAAATAAGAATAGAATATAAATTAGAATAGAATAGAAATAAGAATACAATATAATAAGAATAGAATAGAAATAAGAATAGAATAGAAATAATAGAATAGAATGGAAATAATAGAATAGAAATAAAACTAGAATAGGAATAGAAATAAGAATAGAATATAAATTAGAATAGAATAGAAATAAGAATAGAATAGAATAAGAATAGAATAGAAATAAAACTAGAATAGGAATAGAAATAAGAAAATAGAATAAGAATAAGAATAGAATAGAAATAGAATAGAAATCAGAATAGAATAGAAATCAGAATAGAACTAAGAATAGAATAGAAATAATAGAATATAAATAAAAATAGAATAGGAATAGGAATAGAATAGAAATAAGAATAGAATAGAATAGAAAATAGAATAGAACAGAAATTAGAATAGAATAGAACAGAATAACTTTATTGGCATGCGTTAAAAAGTTATTCTTAGTCTCTGCAAATGGGAGAGCTGCTAAAATCCCTCATCTCGGCTACTCCAGGCTTTTGGGGGGATGATTTTAACCAGGGTTGGGGTCTCTCTATCGGTGTCATGCCTCCTCCCGCAGAGATGGTGGAGAAGAGCTCAGTGGGGCTGGAAGATATGGAGATGGCGTTGGTTGCAGCTCCAGGTGGCCCAGCGTTTCCACGAAGCCGAAGAGGACCAGTTGCTCAAAACAGTAAGAAGAATGCATTTTGGGGGGTGGGTGGGGGGTGTGTGGTTAATCATCACCCCCTTCCCCATCACCTGGCCCTTCCCTTCGTTCTGCGGTTGGGTTCAGCCAAGGGTCTCTGCAAGGGTGGGATTCATCCGGTTCGGGCTGGTTCAGGAGAACCGGGTGTTAAATTTACATCCGGTTTGTTGAACCGGTAGTTAAACTGACGGGCTGGCCCCGCCCAGCCCTGCCCCATTCCAGGAGTCTCCACGCGGCCCATTTTGGATGCAGGTAAGTGCAGAATCCTCACGGAGGCTCTGAGAGGGGGGAAAGAAGTTCCGGTAGGCCATGCCCACCCAGCAACTGGGCAGAGAACCGATTGTTGTTGGGATTTTTAAATCCCACCCCTGGGTCTCTGCTCCCCTGGCCCATCTGGGCCCGGCTAGTCTAGGGAAGAGAAGGATCAGGGGAGACAGGAGATCAGTATCCAATATTTGATGGGCTGTCATAGAAAGGAGGAGGGGGTCAAGCTATTTTGCAAAGCTGCCGAAGGCCAGATAAGAAATAGTGGATGGAAACTGACCAAGGAGAGATTCAACCTGGAAATAAGGAGAAACTTTCTGACAGTGAGAACAATCAACACATGGAACAGAAGTTGCCTTCGGAAGTTGTGGGAGCTTCATGCCTGGAGGCTTTCAAGAAGAGACTGGACTGCCCTCTATCAGAAATGGTGTAGGGTCTCCTGCTTGGGCAGTGGGGTTGGACTAGATGACCTACAAGGTCCCTTCCAGCTCTGTTAACCTGAATCTTAAATCTGAATCTCTCTGCAGGCTTTCGGAAAGTGGTGTCGGCTGGCGGCCGTCCGTCGAGTCCAGACCGAGTAAAACATCTGGCTTGGGGTGTCCCTTTTGTAACCAGCTGCAGGACGGACAGGTGGTGCGAAGGACACGCCGCCTCTCAGAAAAACTGGACTTGGCAATGCAAACTTACATCGGCCCATTTTGGAAAGAAGGGGAGACGGAGGAAAAAATTGAGCCACGCCGAGGATCAACCGGGCTTGTGTATTTGGGGAACGTCATTAAAAAACCAAGCGCGATGGATGGTCTCTTCAGTGTTGTGTCGTGATGGGATTCAAATTTTTTTTACTACTGGTTCTGTGGGTGTGGCTTGGCTCGGTGGGCGTGGCAGGGGAAGGATACTGCAACATCCCCCTTCCCTCCCCTCCCCACTAACCTGCTTTCCAGCTCCGTTCTCCTCTGCAGGGCAGCCAAAGAAGACCCAGCCAATCAGCTGGCACCCTGAGAATAGACGGGGGCGGGGCCAGTCAGAGGTGGGATTGGCCGGTTCTCCAAACGACTCAAAATTTCTGCTACCGGTTCTCCAGAACCTGTCAGAACCAGCTGAAGACCACCTCTGGTTGGCCCCTATTTGTCAAGGTCCTTCTGAAATTCAGGAAAATCCCTTTGCATGGGGCAGAAACCCCGTCATGCCCTTGGTTCAGTCGGACCCTGAGGGAGAGGAGGAACAGCTGACAGGGAGTGCAGATGTGGCTCCAGAGGTTGTGGAGGAAGGTTGGGAAGGGCAGAGGCCGGCTGGGCAGTCAGAGGAAGAACCAGGCCCATCGCCTCTTCATCCTAGGACATGCAGGGAGCAACGGAGAAGGAAACAACTTGGCTTACGAGAGAGGAAGCGGCCATGATCCCCCTCATTGATGGCAGCTGGGGAGAATATTATATAAGAGAGATGGTTAAAACACAGCATTGCCAGAAGCAAAGCATGTGTTACTTTGGGCTGAAGTTATCTTGGTCAGCGTCCTTCCAACAGACTGTGCGTTGTTATCTCCTTGAAGTTGGTAATTACTTATTCTGGTCCATTGTGGAAATTCCCTCATTGTAGTTTTAGTTTTTTATTTCACCTCTATCTGCTCATTAAGTTCGGGCTGTATTGCTTTCTTTTAAAGACTTATTTTTGAATAAGTGTTATCTCCAACTGAGAATTATTGAACAGTGGGGCCAAGTTGAAGGCATTAAAGATTGGATTTTAAGTTTGTGTTACACTCTGGAACATTACAACCCCACTCTAGAGCAGGGGTCTCCAACCTGGGCCACTTTAAGACTTGTGGACTTCAACTCCCAGAGTTCCTCAGTCAGTGAAACTAGCTGAGAAATTCTGGGAGTTGAAGTCCACAAGTCTTAAAGTGGCCCAGGTTGGAGACCCCTGCTCTAGAGGGTAAGTCAGGTTGTGTTTTGCAACAGAGCAGGCAGTCTTCTCTTCCCCCTCCCGCTGAGTTTCCCTGACAGATAGTCCTTGACTGACGACAGTTCATTTAGTGACTGGCTTTCAAAGTTACAACGGTGCTGAAAATAGGTGGCTTTGGGACGGGTCTTCACACTTAATGAACAGTTTTGCCTTCGGAAGTTGTGGGAGCTTCACCCCTGGAGGCTTTCAAGAAGAGACTGGACTGCCCTCTGTCAGAAATGGTGTAGGGTCTCTTGCTTGAGGGGTGGGGTGTTGGACTAGGTCAGTGGTTGCCAACCGGTGGGCCGTGGACTACTGATGATCCGTGAGAAAATTTTGGTGGTCCGCAGAGAAATGTCCCCCCCCCCCAAGCAATTAATCCAGACTGCATGGGAACACAAGGCTGCGCCGCCCACATGGCCCGCGGGAACACAAGGCCTGCGTCGCTTGTATTGTGAACATGAGGTAGTGAGGGGAGGGGGGAAAGGGCGGAAGGGGAAAATTTGCTCTACGCACCTGGCCTGGCCACCGGGCTGCTTCTTTCCGTTTCTTTCTTCTGCTTTTGGCTGCACGCAAGGAAAGCAGCCAAAGTCTTTCTTTCTCTCCCCCAAACTCTGACAGAAATGAGTCTTTGGGACTCTGCAAGGCCTCCTGCTCCAAGAGGCTGCGCCGGCACGACAAGTCTCACAAAGACTCATTTATGGGGGAGTTTGGGGGAGAGAAAGAAAGACTTCTGCTGCTTCTGCTGTTTTCCTTGCATGAGGCTAAAAGTCTCTCTCTTTCCCCCACTGAGAACGGAGCTGGAGACATTATCCTGCGATCCCAAATAAGGATCAATCGGTAGGAAAACGGGGTGGAGAATTTTCCTGCAGACTTTTTGGGGGATTTTTCCCAGGTGGGTCTCTGGTCCGCGGGATTTAAAATGATGAGTTTGGTGGTCCCTGAGGTCCAAAAGGTTGGCGAACCCCTGGACTAGATGACCTCCAAGGTCCCTTCCAACGCTCTTATCTTGAGACAGGTGGGCTCGGTGCCCTTTCTGCCAGGCAGGAGGGTGGGGGCAAACTTTTCCTTGGCATTGGAGACCCCCGAGACGCCGCCTTCAGACAAAGCCATTCTCCTTGTGAGGCCACGCCAGGAGGCCTTATGTGTGAGTCGTTTTATTTCATTTTTCGTCCCTTTACAAAGGTTCCACTGGCTGCCATTCCCCCCCCCAAAAAAAAAACAACAACAAGGAAGGTAATTCTCGATGCCTCTTACAAAAATCAAAATAAATAGGGGTAGATTGTAGGAGAACTAAAAAGACGGATAGGTTGGAAGTCTCAGCCAAGCTGGCCGTGGTTGGTCTTTAGGAAGTTTAGAGGAGGTGTCCCCAAGGAGAAAATGGGCAAGAGTGACGCTCCGCTTACACGCATGACAGGCAAACGTGCTTTGCACACAGAGCTCCGCTCACACGAGTGGAAGGCGCACTCGTGTGACCCCCTTGTATTCGCACGCCAATCTCCGTGCGAATGGAGCTTTGCGCACTCGTGCAAGCGGCCTTCCTTTGTGCGAGGGGAGCTTCACGCGTGAGCCCAAGCACCCTCCGCTGATGTCCCCCTCCACTTGTGCACAAAGCTCTGTTGGAGCTGTGAATGCGTGCGTGCACCTGCACTCACTCACACACACACACACACACATCACAACCCACCAGGCCGCCAAACCGGGGACTGCCGGTTTAGAGCACCCGTCATCGAAAATCTGATTAAAAAACTAGAAAAATCAGCAGCACCAGAGTTCTACTAGGTTGCTCAGCTGCTGGTCGTTGCGATGGTGGTAAAAAGTGTTGTAAAGTCCCCGTTTTCAAAATCCAGAGGTTTTCGCTTCCTCTCCTGGACTGTTCAACTGTTCGTAGGTGTCTTCCAATACCTGCCAGAGACAACTCTCCAAGGGGAAGTCGTTGTCCACTAAGTTGACCAGGTAATAGTTGTCGTGAATGTACTGGATGATCATCCGAGAAGGGGATTCTTCTTCGTAGAGCTTGGCCCACTGCTCTATCCACAAGGTGAAGGCCTCATCCTGTCCATGGGAGACAGCAAGGGTTACGGGTTAGACATTTTAAGAGGCAGCGGAAGATGGCAAGACTTGAACACAGGATTCAGCCCCGGCCCGGTTCCCGAAATGAATACAGTGCCATCCATGTCAGCATTCCAGAAAACCTCCACTCCAACCAATAACTCTGGGACAGACAAACTTCTCAAAAGTTCTGTTTTGATTGGATAGCAAACTAGCACATCTGGAGAATCCCGAATCTGGAAGTTCCGGGTTTCCTTGCAATAAGGAAAAAAATTAAAAATCCACCCCCTGGACCCATCATGGCATCACATGCCCCAATCACCATCCAATTTGAGACGTCCTCTCACCCAGGTGCAGAGATAACATGACCTTGACTTAGAAGAAGAGTGCTATTATGTCTAACCACATGCGCTCCAAGAAATCCCACCCCTCCCATTTTCCCAGGCTCAAGAATGTGGCAGTGTGGAAGCGTCTGGTAGCTAATATGGCTTCCAAAGCTGATAGCCAACCCTGAAGTTGGCCTAATTGTGGCCATTTTTTCCATGCAGGTTTCCTCTAGGGAGGTCTCTCTTCTCACGGCTTCAGGGCTGACGCAGCCTGGAGCGAAGGGGGCCAGGGAGGAGGTGGCGTAGAGATTAGCTGGGGGTGCTACAGCCGAAATAAAATTCTTTCCCCTGGGAATCCAGGACGTTGGTGCAGGTGTTTGAGAGGCGGAGACTGAGGTCACCTAGCAACTGGGCTGGATGCTAATTGGACCATGTGACGGGTGACTGGGGGGAAGTGACTAAGTTTTTCTTTTAATTGGGTGTAAAACCAGTGGGAACTCAGAGCCGGTTTTCCACCAAGTCTGTGCCAATTTGATAGGTCCCAGTAACATGTTGTTTGATGAATATGCCTGCCTCAGAGTTTTCACTGAATGGAATGTATTACTGTTCTGACCCAAACTCTTGTCCAATAAAACAAACACGAACCAAAGGGAACAGAAACCTCTTAATGATTCTTACGAATCCCTGGTTAAAAGGCTGCTGCAAACTAATTAACTTTGATCAGCACAAGCCTTGCCAAAACTATACGAGACTGCCACGAATCACAGATAAGATTACCTAGAAATATTTCACAACACAAGAGTCTTCAAATACCAACTAAGATACTGCAAGTCTGGAGTTTCAAAACGTCTTTGCTTCCTGCAAAGAACGTTCGCTGCACAGCTGCCTTTTATCTTCTTGAAGGAGGGGCCATTACCTTGCAGCCTTACTCCCGAGTCACCCATGCTGTTGTAGCTACTCTTTCCTGCAAGCAGCGCTGTGTGCACGCGCACTTGGCACAGGCTCCTCAGGAAACTCCTCATCGCTGCTGCCAGCCCCCACAACCTCTGAAGGCAGCAGTCCACTCCCCAATGGTCCTGGCCCCTCACCTGAGTCCTCCTCAGCCATCCGCATCTGCTGCTGGCTAACCACAACAATTACTTGGGAACCTTGACATACAAGTAGTCCTCAACTTATGACCACAATCCAGCCCAAAATTTATGCTGCTAAGTCAGAAATTGGTTGAGTTTTGTCTCATTTTACGGCCTTCCTTGCCACTGTTGCTAAGTGAATCATTGCCATTGTTAAGTTAGCCACATGGTTATTAAAAGAAATCCGGCTTCCCCATTGACTTGGCTTCTCGGAAGGCTGCAAAAGCCTGACCCTGGGATGCTGCAACCGTCGTCCATATGAGTCACTGGTCCACCATCCGAATGTAAATCCCGCAATGGGAGGGTCATATGGGTGTAACAGCCATAAGGGTGGAAAACGGTCATGTCACCATTTTTCCATTGTAACTTCAAAACGGCCACTAAATGAGCTGTTTGTGAGTCAAATGCCTGTAATTTTCATCCACCCCTACCTGTGGGAAAACTATTTCACATTACTACAAGATTCCAGGTTTGGAGTTCTGCAAGGCTGCAGTTTTCAACCCTGCAAGTAAGAACCTCAGAAATTGCAAACTTGTGGATGCTTCAGAAGGAAGAACTGAATATAAACACCTTTCTAAGGTCTGGAGAAGGGGAGGCAGGAATTACGTGGCGGAAATGAAAAGGTTTAAATATACATTTTTAAATTTAAATGTCTCCCAAGGTTTGCACTACAGTGTCATGCCCGTCAGAGTCTGAATCTGAGGAGGAAAATGAACAGCTGACAGAGAGCGGGAGTGTGGCTCTGTTGGTTGTGGAGGAAACTGGGGAAGGGCAAAGTCCGGCTGGGCAGAGCAGGGGAGAGGAAGAACAAGGGAAAGGGAGTTCAGAGGAAGACCCAGACCCACCCCACTCTTCATCCTAGGGCACGCATGGAAGAATGGAGAAGGGAGCAACGTGGGTTGCATGACTTATGGGGGAGGAAAGGGCCCTGATTCCCTTCACCTGGAAATGAGAGTTTAAAAGAGATGCACGCCGAGTGCAGCAGCTGCTGGGAGCAAACATAAGTTTATCTTGTGTTGACTTTGGTTATCTGTGTTCCTGGCGTCTTCCCAACCATGTTGCATTACTGCTATTCCTTCACATCTGGAATTCCTTCTCCTGCCCTGTCGGACTCATTACCTCATTTTGCCTTGATTGGACTTATAGTTACAGTTTTTGTTGACCAAGTTTTGGACTTGATTCTCTGCAGCGAAAGACTGTTCCTGATAGAGGTTTTCTCCAGCCCAGAAGGTAACCAGGACATTGGGGGCAAAGTTGGAGCTAATAAAGGGACTCTTACTGATTATCTGACTGGGTTGCCTTTGTGCCACACACCAGGTCATCACATACAGCTACTCTTCAACAGTTAACTTCAAGTGATTGTTCAAAATTACAAACGGCACTGAAAAAAAGTGACTTAATGACTGTTTTTCACACTTATGACCATTGCAGCATTCCCTGTGATCAAAATTCAAGCACTTGGTAACTGACTCGCATTTATGACAGTTGCAATGTCCTGGTAGTTACATGATCCCTTTTTTGCAACCTCCTGACTCAATAGGGGAGCCAGATTCACTTAACAACGGTGTTGCTAACTTAACAACGACAGTGGTTCACGTACCAACTCTGCCAAGAAAGGTCAGAATTCTCTGAACAACAGTCTCGCTTAGCCACAGAAATGTTGGGCTCAGTTGTCATAAACTGAGGACTACCAGCACAACATTTTTAAATGTCAATGTCCCCAGAGGTTAATCAGGATCAAAGCAGAGATTCATTCATAAAATACTTTAAAACAATCTAGGGTTATGATGGCACACCTATGGCACGTGTGCCACAGACCAACTTACCTGCACTGCGCATGCATGCGCCTCTCAGATGATTTTCAGCCCATTTGAGGCCTTTTTCGTCCTCCTGGGGGCTCGAGGGAAGCCTCTGCAGCCTCGGGAGGCTGAAAAATGGGACTTCTGGAAATATGGGCTTGTTTTTCGGCCTCCAAAGGCAGCAAAGGCTTCCCTCGAGCCCCCAGGAGGGCCAAAAAGGTCCCAAACAGGCCAAAAATCAGCTGGGAGGTGCGCGCATGTACAGTGCAGGTGGTGGTGGGGTGTTGCGCGTGCATGCACGGGAGGGCGCATTGCGTTGTGGATGCCGGCATGCGCGCGTCCGCACTTTCGGCACACCAGAACAAAAAGGTTCACCATCACTGATCTAGAGAGTGTTGGGAAAAAAATAAGACTTGCTATTTTCCCCCGAAGAAGGGTAGCTTCTCACTGGATTGTAGGCTAGACTGGGAGAAACAGGCTAAGCAGAAATCAGGCATGATATTCCCCTCTGGAAAAAAAATCGGGGCCGGCCAAAAGAGACCCCCCACCGCGCGCCAAGAAATCGCTGTCCAGCTCCCTTTTCCTGCCGCTCAGCGGCCTCCGCTCGCACCGCCCACCCGCCTGGGCTCCGCTCAGGTATCCGGCTGGGGCTGTCAGGAGATGCTACCGCCCGGCGCGTGGCTCCGCGCGGCTCCAGTCCCGCGTTGCCTCGGGAAGGGAAAGGCAAAACCAGGAGCCGCTGCTGCCGTTGCAAAGCGCCACCGCGGCTCTTCCTTTTTGCCTTTCCCTTCCTGAGGCAACGCGGACTGGAGCCACGCAGAGCCGCGCCGGCGGTAGCAACTCCTGACTCGGGCCTCCGAGGGGAGGGGAAGGAGGAGAAGAAGGGGGAAAGCGGGGGCGATTCCCAAAAAATCGGAATTCCGATTTTAATCGGAAGAATATCATGTCTGGCAGAAATCTGCAAGGAAAGGAAAAAGAAACAGGTTTACCTTCCAGTACATGAAGCTAACTGGATCCACCACTGTGGGCTGGATGATCTCTCTTCCGGGGAAGATCCCCCATGTGACAGCGTTGGGCTGCATCTCGTGAGCATTGGTGACGTTCTCTCCCTGCAGAAGCAGCAGGAAAGGGTTGAAGAAGAGCAGAAGGGCAAGAGGTTTATATTTTACTAGCTCGATACGCATGCTTTGCTACGGAACTATGTGGTTGGGCTTAGTTTTGGGGAGGAAAATAAGGGGGGAGGGGGACTGTGCCTCTGCCTACCAGCATCCACCCGTATTCATCTGGCTAGTATCCTGTCAGTGTGTGAGAGAGTTGAGGGCTGTTTGGGAACTGAAACAGTATTTGCTGTGTGAGCAAGGAGACAGCAAGGAGCCTGGGCGTGGCTTAGCTCAACTGTTCTGTACTAAAGCTGCTTGCTGCTGTGAAAGTAAAACGGAAACGGAAACTCCTCTCCTCTGCTTGTGTTTTGCATTTGGAAGAGATTTCTTTTCAGGTGGGGAGGGGGAGTAGAACTCCTTAGCATCAGAGCGTGTTAATAATAATAATAATATAGGAAATACTAATGGCTCTGATGGTCATTTTGAAAAATCCTTTCTTAGTGAGCACCTAGAGGCCAAGAGGAACATAGGTGCCAAATTTCAAGTTTGTAGGCTTTACAGTTGTGGAGATTTTGTGATGATCCGTGAATGGTATTTCACTTTTATAGATATAGATATAAAATATTTTCAAGAAGAGATGAGACAACCATTTGTTGTTTGAAAGGGTATTTCTCGCTCGATCAGGGGTTGGACTAGAAGACCTCCAAGGTTACTTCTAACTCTGTTATTCTGTATTATTTTTCTAGCCATGCAGGGCTGAGCTGATTCTATTCTCTGATCAATGGGAGATGCTTGTTTTTGAATGGCCTGAGACAGGAGGGGTCATGGAACAGCACTAGGCCACAGCATGCCAGAGGCCTGGCCACGTAAACAAGCGAAGCCCCATTCGTGGGATGCAGGCAGCACGCGAAACCAAGCCTCTCTCCAATCCGTGGGAAAATCTTTCTCCACGGAACTGGTCCCTGGTGCCCCAAAGGGCCTGAGAAATTCCAGCATACCTTCACGTTGACGATGTGGTAATTCACACGCTCTCCGTATTTTTTCAGAACTGTGAGAAGAGCTTTGATGTTCTCGGCGGAGGTAAAAAACTCCAGGTAAGCCTGTAAAAAAAGGGGTAAGCAGAAAGAATAGGACATTGATTTCTCTTCTGTCCACACACCTTAAAAGTCTTCACAAATGGCCGCCATATTTTAAACCACTTCACAAATGGCCGCCATATTGTAAAACAAACTAAATATATTTTTCCAGCTGCTTCCCAAATCAAACCAATTTTCCGAGCTCCCAGTCTGTTGACCCCATCAAACAATCTGGGTTTGCACAACCGACAAACTGAAATAATAATCCTAGCCAAGGTTCACGCTAAACAAGTTTGGGTTAAGGGATATTAAGGATATTTAAGCAGTGAGCTTTTTAAAATCTCATTAGGCTGTAAGGAGGAAGGCAGGTGAGAACACAATTATTTGGTGCGGTGTGGTTTTTGATGTTGGCAGGGGTGGGATTCAAAAATCCCAGCTACTAGTTCGCTGCCCGGTTGCTGGGTGGGTGTGTCCATGGTGGGCGTGGCCTACCAGAACTTCTATTGGTTGCCTTCCCCGTGGTCCGGAGGCTTCAACTACCAGTTCGGTGAACCGGATGTAAATTTAACATCCGGTTCACGGGAACCGGTCCAAACCGGTAGAATTGCACTCCTGGATGTTGGGAATTACGGGGCGTTTGCACACAGTGGAGCCCATATTGAATGCGCTTGGGGATTGCAGCTGCTTTTTTGTGAGTCGTTTTAAGAGGAGGAGGAGACTGCCAGCATGGATAATCTGAGAGCCTTTTTGGGCTGTCTCCTCTGGGGTTCATTCTGGGGTGTCATTCAAGAACCTCTCAGCAGCTAAACCAGGCTTGTAAATGAGGCCTTTAAAATTCAGTGGGGTCGATTATCCTCTGTGATTCCCACGAGGTTCTCTAATACCGTTTAATCTCTATGTTGCTTGCTTTAATGATTTTAAGAATCAAAATCCCCTTTTCCCTGGTCTTCTGAATAGCTGTTTGTTTCAGGCTTGAGTTTCCCTCTCCTTAGGCACAAAGTGTTGTGGCCCGCCAACGGCCAGCGGAACTGGCAGCAGACTCGGACAGGGAGGAGGTTGGGGAGGAACATGGGCCAGTCCTGGAGTCTGGGGAAAGGCTCTGACAAGGGCTCTGCGGCGGAGGCAGAGATGGGGCCAGGACCGTCTGACAGTTATCAGCTGCCTTTCGAGTCAGAGATCAGTGGGGAAGAAGAGCAGCTGGAGCCTGTTTCTGATGTGCGCATGCACAGAGCTGCCAGGAGAAGGGAATAGCTAAGGAACAAGGGTCGACTTGGGAGTAAAGCCACAGGTGGACGCTGAATGGCCCCCTCTCCTAGAGTATAAAAGAGGAGCGAAAGGGGAATGGGGTTTTGCAGGAGACAATTAGTTCATTTAATTAGGGTGAAGATTTGTTCCTGACTCCTTGCCAAGTATTTTCTGGTACACCGTTGCACTTGGAAGCTATCGGCCTGGCAACTCTCCAAGCTTGATAAGGTCTGTGATTGTAAAATCACTCTTGAAAGACTTGTTTGCCGGGACTTTGCTGGATGTGAATGATAGGAATTCACATTAGCCTAAATAAAAGGGGTTTTTTGTCGGGACGAGGAGCCTGCTTCGTGATTTTGGGAAGCCAGCCGGAATACCTGATGCCAGTCCCTCTCTCTCAACCCCGGGAAGCAAGCAGTGGCCAACCACTTCCAAAAGGGGTCAAGAGTGACCCAAAGGAACAGAAACAAAGAATCCACCAAGTGGTTTAAGGAGGCTACCTTCTGGAAGACGTAGCCGCCTTCTGGTCCCCAACCCACGATGGGGTCCGTGGAAGGCTTTCCGTTGATGTTAGGCTGGGAGTTGATGGTCAGAATGCCTCTCCGGTTGACTTTAACCAGCTCGTCTTTCATGAGGTTGGTCTCAGCGGCCAGGGGGTCATCGTTCCATGGCAAACAGGTGACCTTGAGGCAAAGGGGAAGAGATCAAAGCGGTAGAAGGACGTTTCTCATCAACCTATTTGGAGACGGGTGGACTTCAACTCCCATAATTCCCCAGTCAGCACAGCTTTTTGTTATTGTTTCTTTTTTAAAAAAAAGCAACCACATTTTATTAGGTGATAAAATACAAAAAAACAAAAATAAATAGGAAGGCAGTGGGGTGGGGGGAAGAGAAATGAGGAAGGGCTGGGAGAAAATAGTTGACTTCTCACTCCCTCTGTTGCAGTAAATTAAAACATCAAACCACAGCTTTTTGCTTTTTCATCTATATATGTATAAAAGCGAAAGGCCACTCATGCATCATCACAAAATCTCCAGAACTGTAAAACCTATAAACTTGAAGTTTGGCACCTATGTTCCTCTTGGCTTCTGGGGGCTCACTAAGAAAGGATTTTTCCAAATGACCATCAGAGCCATTAGCATTTCCTATATTATTATTATTAACACGCTCTGATGCTAAGGAGTTCTACTCCCCCTCCCCACCTGAAAAGAAATCTCTTCCAAATGCAAAAACACAAGCAGAGGAGAGGAATTTCAGTTTTACTTTCACAGCAGCAAGCAGCTTTAGTACAGAACAGTTGAGCTAAGCCACGCCCAGGTTCCTTGCTGTCTCCTTGCTCACACAGTAAATACTGTTTCAGTTTCCAAACCGCCCTCAACTCTCTCGCACACTGACAGGATGCTAGCCAGATGAATACTGATGGATGCTGGTAGGCAGAGGCAGAATTTTTTCTCCCTTATTTTCCTCCCCAAAAACTAAGCCCAACAAACATAAGTTCCGTAACGAAGCACAGGTATCGAGCTAGTAGTAATATAAACTGGCCATTTCTATAAGCATCAATCAATCTTCCTTTTTTTTTTTTTGCTGTCTTGCTGCTGTCAGCATATATAAGATCAAAGTTCTGAGTTCTTTTCTCCAAGTCTTTTTCCACTAAACCCAAAAGAAAAGTGTCTGGTTTCACCTTTATCTTTCTTTTAAACATTTTCTGTATTAAAATATGAACCTTACTCTAACATCTCTTTGCTTTATCACAGGTCCACTATAAATGATTTTTTAAAAAGTCCCTTCTTTACTTTTACACTTCCAACCTTCGTTTGACATCCCTTTATGCATTTTAGATAACTTAAATGCAGTGTCAAATATCTGGTGTTAGATACCAGCGGCCAAGGTTGAGATACATCGCTGGAGAAGGAACGCTCGACCAAAGTAGTCCACTTTGGCTTGGCCTTCTCATGGCCAACCTCCACCTTTCTTCTTCTTTCACCAGAAAAGGGCCGTGCTTTTCGTGAATTCTCACCTTGTGTCCATTTCGGTTGGCCTCCCCGGCGATGTAGCACCTGAAGACTTCGTAGACGCTCTGCTCGCAGGTCAGCTCTTCTCCCCACATCTTCAGCAGTTCTTCTCGGGCAGACTTGCTCTTCAAGTAGAAAAGATAGTAGTCTTTCAGCTCCCCGAAGGCAGGGGACGAAGAGTTGCCCCTGGAGATTTGGGGAGAGAATTGGCAAGTGGGTGAAGAGGAAGAAGAAGCGAAGTAGGAAATTCTGCTTGGGTCGATTGCTGCCAGAGAGCCTTTGAATTAATGCGAGGGGCGTGCATAAGTGCACCGTCGTGCCTACCGTCCCTGTCCTATTGTCCCCAGTGATTAGTTCCTATTTCTTGTATTTTAACTTATGTTGATTCTTGTTTCTGTTATATTGTAAGCTGTTGACAAAATAAATAAATAAATAAATACATAAATAAAAGGTTTGAATTAAGTGCATGGACTTTTCGAGCTGCCTTAAGGTCCGTGATTAGCAGTTACAACCAGGGGTGGGCTTCGAAAATTTTAGCAAGGGGGTTCTCTGCCCAGTTGTTGGGTGGGTGTGGCCATGGTGGGCCTGGCCTAGTTGGCCTCCTGCACCATGGGGAGGGGGCCCTTTTGGGGATTTTCGGACAAGGTATTAAATGTACCTGTTTGGAAAACAAATCGGTTACTACCCAAATAACTGTATTCCCCCCACTTTCAGGTAATTCCACTATAAAATCCATAGAGATTTCCTTCCATGGAGCCGTTGGTCTGTCCACATTTTGTAGTAAGCCTGCTGGTTTACCAGGAGGCCGTTTGGCTGAGGCACAGATAGGACAACTAGCTACATAAGCCTCAATGTCCTTTTTCAAGGCAGGCCACCAAAATTGCCTTTTAACCAAGTGTGAGGTTTTCACGAATCCAAAATGTCCAGCGGCTTTAGAGTCATGAGCTTGCTGTAATATTTGGTTTCTCAGCTTCGCTGGCACATATAATTTGGCCCCCACCCATGCCAATCCATCTCTAACCGTACAGTTATTTGAATGAGCAAGGAACCAATCATCAAGTTTTAGAGCGTCTCTTAATTGTGCAGTCAAATCATTTGTTAAATCAACCGCCTTCTTTTTTCTGGGCTCTGGTAACCACTGGAGCTGCCAACTGTTTGGTTGGGACAATAGGCTGTACCACTTCTTGCTGAGCACTATTATATTGAGATAATCTAGATAAAGCATCCGCCATGAAGTTCTTCCCCCCTGGAAATGTACTTCAATGAAAAATTAAAGCGCTTAAAGTACTGCGCCCAGCGAACTTGCTTGGGAGACAGCTTCCGAGGCGTTTTCAAAGCCGTCCACACCTCAAATTGATGTTTTGCCCCTTCTAAGAAATGCCTCCAGGTTAACAGAGCCCAGCGAACTGCAAAAGCTTCTTTTTCCTAGATGGCCCATCTTCTTTCAGTTTCAGTTAGTTTACGGGAAGTATATGCACACGGTTGCAGAATCCCCGTCTCGTTTGCTTGTAGTAACACCCTGACTGCTACGTCACTCGCATCGGCTTGGATTACAAAAGGAGCGTCCATGTCCGGGTGCTTGAGTGCTGGTTCAACAGCAAAAAGTCGTTTCAGCTTCTCAAAAGCGGCTTGACATTCCATGGACAACTCCAGTGGTTTACTGGGCTTCAGTTTCACCTCCCCTTTGGTTTTTAGAGATTTGTAATAGGCATTGCAATCTTTGCAAAAGCAGGGATAAATTGACGGTAAAAATTAGCAAATCCCAAGAAACTTTGAAGTTGCTTCCTGGTGCGGGGAGGGGCCCATTCCAAAACAGCACAAACCTTCCCTGGAACCATTTCTATGCCATCATGTGAGATGCGATAGCCTAAATAGTCAATTTTTTCCTGGTGGAATTCACACTTGGACAACTTTGCATACAGCTCAGCAGCTTGAAGTTTTTCCAGAACCGACCGCACTAGTTTCACATGTTCATCATGAGTCTCCGTGTAGATAAGAATATCATCAAGACAGACCAACACTCCTTTGTATAGATGTTCATGCAACACCTGATTGATCATTTGCATGAATACTGCAGGGGCCTCCTGTAGGCCAAATGGAAGAACGTTGAATTGGAAACAACCCATTGGGCAGTTAAAAGCAGTTTTCCATTCATCCCCTTCCTTAATTCGAACTCGGTAGTATGCTTCTCTCAGATCGAGTTTTGTAAAAAATTTCCCTTTGGCCAAGTGAGCCAACATCAAGGGGTGGGGGTACATGTTCTCCACTGAAATAGCGTTGAGGTTTCTGTAGTCAACACATAAACAAAGGGAGCCATCTTTCTTTTCACAGAACAATACTGGGGCTGCTACCCGGGGTCTAGCAGGTTGGATGAAACCACGTTCCAAATACTTATCGATAAATGACCGCAGCTCTTCTAGATCCCATGGTGTCATCGAGTACAGTTTTGGTTTTGGGAGTTTCACCCCGGGTAAAATTTCAATACTGCAATCTGTTGAATGATGGGGGGGGAAGCTCGTCCAAGGCCTTTTCACTGAATGCCTCCTTTAAGTCCCAATATTCCTCTGGAGGCCAGCTCAGTAGGATTCTTTTTTTTTTTTAATTTAAGTTTTTATTGGTTTTTAAAAACAAACATAAACAAACATATGGAAGATGGCTTGATGTTTTTATGTTTTGTTAGCTCAGTAGGATTCTTGAGTTTCGGTTGAGATTGCCCCTCCCCTTCTGGGCGTTGGTCAGTATGTATGCGCAATGACCCCCTCCTCCAATCCACGTGGGGGTTCAATTTCCGGAGCCAGGGCAACCCCAGTATTAGGGGCCGCTCCATCCCAGGAGCCACAATAAAACACAAAGTCTCTCTATGCTTCTCCATCATCATTTCTATTGGTTCCGTTATGAAATGTGCAGGGCCGCCCCCAGCTACCGATCCATCCAGTTGGTAAAAGGCTATGGGCGTTTTTAAAGTCTTTAGCCTTAAGCCCATTTTCTCCACTACCTCCGAGCTGATTACGCACCTTGTGCACCCAGAGTCTAACAAGGCCAGCATTTTCCCCTTTGGCTCCCGACGTGGGTACCCTTAATCTCACTGGAATGGTCATAGGTCCTTGTTTGGATTTATCAGTGAGTCGTCTTCCGATTTGGATTCACTCTCTTCAGAAGAGGTTGGAGTTCCCAGCTCCTCTCCTTTCGGAGGGGCGATCTCTACAACCTCCTCCGCTTTAAGCGCCATTTTGCGAGGCTTTGCTGGGGGGTTTCCAGGTTTTTTTTCCTCCTCCTGGCGCCCCCTTTGGCTCTAGCTTGGCACGACAGTCTGCAGCCCGGTGACCTTCCTTCCCACATTGGAAGCATGCAGTGGTTTTGGGTTTTGCCGCCATTCCTCCCTATTGAGGTTTTAAGGCTTCTCGAGGGCTGGTGGGGGAGGACTTGCTCCAACCAAAACCCCCCCGGCGTCTGTTTCGGGTCAGATCAATTTCCACCTCTGCCGCCAGCACGTACCACAGCTGCAGCTCACTGGGGTCTCTTCTGGCAATACAGCTTTGATATACATCTTCATTCAACCCATCTTTAAAAGCTTCTATCAGGGCTCCCTGGGACCAGCCTCAAATATGACACGCCAGCTCTCTAAATTCCTGGGTGTAGTCGGCCACTGATCTCCGCCCCTGATTTATGGTCTTCATCCTAATTCTGGCCTTACGTTCAGCAAGTGGGTCTTCAAACCTGGCCCGCAGCGCAGTCATGAACAGGTCATAATTCATCAGCTGGGGGGCATTATCATGATGCAAAGTCACCATCCACTTTGCAGCTGTTCCCTCCAGAGCCCTGGTAACACATCTAACTTTGGCTGCTTCTGAGGAAAAAATCCCCTCCGTATTCCTCCATATGGTCCAGACTTGTGCCAGGAAAAATCCTAACTCCTTGGGATCCCCCCCATATTTTAATTCCAATGGGGGCATCTTTGGAGTTCTACGTCTTCTGGCAATTACTCCCCCCGCTGGGGGTCCCTGGGCCGCTGCTGCCTGTTGCGCTAGCCCGGGTTGATTTATGGGGGTGGCTGCTCTGATTCTTCTGGCTGGGGCTGCCTCCCCCTCCTCTCCCTCATACCTTTGATCAGTTTGAGGTTCTCCGATAGCTTCATTTAGAAGATGCATGGCTTGAGTTAGCAAAAAATTATTCCTTTCCTTCTCTTGCCATGGCTCCTCTCTTCCACGCCGCCGACGGGTAGTGGTCACTCCTGGAGGAGGCTTTTCCTCAGGATCCTTCCAGCCGACTCCCAGGGACCATTTGGGTTTTACAGCTGTTTTTCCCCCAAGATTTAGTTCTGCTAACAAGTTGGCTTCCCCTGCTGCCTCTAACAGCAGGGAATCTTGTCCTCCAGTCGCTCCCAGGTCTTCTTGGTCGCTGGCTGGATTTGACATTGTGTTCAGACCCCCTCGGAAGAAAATTTATTAATTATCCGGGTGGGCTGGTAATGGGGAGATTCAGAATAATGTCAGCTGGTGCTCCATTCAAAATCCAAGAAAGAAATACTTAGACTCCATTAATCAGAGAAAAGTTATCTTTTACTGAAAACCAATAATTAATCAAAAGTTATCTTTTACTGAAAATCAACCAATTCTGAATCTGAGAAAATGGGCGCGTAAATCACATATACGAAGTAATGGCAACGTTCCCACCCTCAATAGTTCAATTGGCTCATCCAATTAAAAGTTCTGTATATCATCATGTGGGCATCTCCAGGTGGTGATGAGGCCTCTGTGCGTTGACCTTGGCATAGTTTGATAAAGGTTTGCAGCTGCGCATAGCTTAGATAGAAGCCTAAGCAAGAATCCAACCCCACCTGCTTATACAGTTCTGTGCTGTAACACCTCCAGCTCACTTCCATAACCATTCCCCCCTCCTCCCCCCGTTACTTACGACAGCCGAAAGATGCAAAGCAAAGGGAGAAAATCTTGAAGGCTGACAGCCTTCTGGGTGCTGACACGCAAGCAAACGTGCGCCCAATTTTCAGCACAGGAGCCCAAAAAGATTAGCCACCACTGCTCCATGTAGAAGCCAGATTCACTTAACAACCGTGTTGCTAACTTATCAGCTGCAGGGATTCACTGAACAATTGTGACAAGTTGTAAATATGGGGCAAAACTCACTTAACAACTGCGTCGCTTAGCAGCAGAAATGTTGGGCTCAATTGTGGCCGTACGTCAAGGACTACCTGTGTATAATTTATGCTAAAATTTTGGGGATTATATAAGATGTATATAAAAACAGAATCAGACTGTCATGCCCCTGTTGGAGTCTGACTCCGAGGAAGAGATGGAACAGCCGACAGGGAGTGGGAGTGTGGCTCCGGTAGTTGTGGAGGAAACTGGGGAAGGGCACAGGCCAGCTGGGCATTCAGAGGAAGACCCAGGCCCATCCCCTCTTCATCCTAGGGCACGCAGTGTGGAGCAGATAAGGGAGAAACGTGAGTGGTATGGTCTACGGGGGAGGAAGGGCCCTGATCCCCTTTATGGGCTGCAGCTGGGAAGACTGGTTAAAAGGACAAACTGCGCATGGCAAAGTTGCTGGAAGCAAAGTGTGCATTATTCTTGTCAGAGCTTATCTATGTTTTGGCTTCCTCCCAACTGTGGTTGCTGCGTTATCTGGTAGAAGTCTACAATTCATCATCCTTGCCTGCCATAGTAATTCCTTCAGTGTGGTGTGTTGGTTTTTTTTTATTTCAAATTAATAGAGTTTTATATCCTGCTGAGGATAATTGGACATTGGGGCCAAGTTGGAGGCATTAAAGGAACTTTCTTCTATTTTTGTGACTTGGTTATTTTTCTGACACGCTCCGGGTCATCAAACTGACCACCAAATCCTGAATAAGGAGTGGATGTGAATCTGTCTTAAGCACGACACTTCTCCAGTACAAGCTATTTCATTTCTCATCAACAGGCCAGAGTACTAACACTCACCATCGTCCGTTGGGGAATTCGTCCCACTCCTGCGTCCGATAGATGTAGCTCTTCGGCCGGGAAGCCCAGAAAATAGGCCGGACGTCTTCGACTCGCCGTTTGGGGTGAGCGCTGACTGCCCATGGCAAGGGACGCCTGGCGTGGAGGATATCAGGGATGGAAAAATTAAAAACGGTTCAAACTCTGGATCGGACTTTTCCAGATGGACTTTTTAAGGTTGCTCATCTCGACATTACTAACCATGATGGAAAAGGGAGGGCTATCCTGAATCACAGTTGGTTGAGAAATGGGTAAGTCTAGTTTGGAATCTTCCTCTAGTTTGGAAATTTTGGTTCTCTTTTCCTTAATTTGTCTTTTGCAATCTTTCCTGCCTTCTCCTGGATGTCAACAGGGGCATTTTTTAAAGCAAGCAAACTCCAAACTCAGCTTAAAGAGAAAGTTACATCAAGTTTATCACGTTATTCTCCCTAGCCAAGAGCAGAGGTCTCCAAAGTCAGCAACTTTAAGACTTTGTTGACTTCAACTCCCACAATTCCCCAGAAACTAGGCCATTTTGAAGACTTTGTGGACTTCATTTCCCAGAATTCCCCCAAAGACTTGTCCACTTTAAGACTTCCATCCTTCAACTCCCAGAATTCCCCAGAAACCTGGCCATTATTAAGACTTGCGAACATCAACTCCCACAATTCCCCCCAAAACTTGGCTACTTTAAGACTTTGTGGGCTTCTTTTCCCAGAATTCTCCAGCTAGCTTGAATTCTGGGAGTTGGAAGTCCACAAGTCTTAAAGTGGCCAAGTTTGGAGTCTTAAAATAGCCAAGACCAAAATTCCTCATCTGGGTTTGGCTCAGTGAAATAAGCCAATCCAGACGTTAGGGTGATTGGCCATGATTTATTGCTCAAGGTGCGCTGGAAAGGAGACCATTGTGGCTTGTTCACCAAGCCAAGGCTGAGCCCCAGGTGTGTCCAGCCCTCCCACCTTCTGGACAGACCCACCTTGGGTCTTCTTTCCAGAGGCCCAACCGTCGGAGGATCTCCATGGTGGCCACCTCGCGATTCAGGGTGTAGAAATGCAGACCGTGGACCAGGCCGCTCTCTAAGAGTTCTCGGCACATCTTGATGGCCAGTTCAATGCCATAGTTCCTGATGGCCGCATCGTTGTCCTTGATGGGTTCAATGACGTCCTTGATTTCCTGAGGCACCACCAGTTTTGAGAGCTTCACAAGCTGGCGCAGAGAATGATAGCCCTGAAAGGAACCAAGATGGCCGTCTGAGAGTTGAAAAGCCTATGCCAGCTCTGGGTCAGGGTTAAGGGGACAATGCGTTAACCCCTTGTTGTGTTTTGTCCCCTGGGGACATAGCAACCGTCATAAATATGAGCCAGTTGCCAATTTTGATCACATGACCACTGGGATGCTGCGCCGGTCGTTAAGTGTGGGAAAAACAGACATCAGTCACTGCCGTTGTAACTTCCCAATGGCCCTGGCATGACAAAGTTCCAAAAAGCGCAGTCTTGGAACATGCTGGATGTCAATCCCAAAATTGACATATGCATAACCATTTTATTTTATAGCCTTATTATCTATTCCGTTTCTTTCTTTCTCTTTGCTGGTTATTGGAGGGGGAGGAGGGTTTCGGGCTTGCCACATTCCTAAGGTCGGAGGAGTGGAGATAATGAGAGTTGTTTAGACTAAGTGGTTCTCCTTCCCGTGGGAAAAAAAGCTGACCCTGCTGAGACCTGGAGGTGGAGATTGATGACACCAGGCAAATGTTGATTTACTTCTATTGGGGAATGTGACTTTTGGGGGCTGTTTCTAATTTCCAATATTATGTGGTGTAATTCCAGGTTGTGTCAGATCCGGAATTACCATGGACTTTGCCAATTTGATGCTTTCCCAAATAAAAGAAATTGTCTTGGAAGATGGACTTTGCTCTTTTCTTTTTTAAATGGATTTCGTCACTTGGAAACCTGACATTGGAATTTCTAGCATGTATACACTATCGAAACAGCAACGTCTATGCTGGCTTGGGCATGTCGTGAGGACGGCCGATGGTCGGATTCCAAAAGATCTCTTGTATGGGAGAATTAGTGCAGGGAAAGCACCCTAGATCACAGCTGTGATATAAGGATATCTACAAGAGGGATCTAAAGGCCTTGGGAATGGACATCAACCATTGGGAAATCTTGACCTCTGATCGTTCAGCTTCGAGGCTAAAGACGCAGCATGGCCTTCTCCAATTCGAAAAGACACTTGTTCGGCACGGTGAGGCAAAGAGGCAATCCTGGAACCAGCGAAATCCGGGGAGGGGGGCTAGACAGAGGACAGACTGTATCTGCCCCTACTGTGGGACTGGCACTCTCAAATTGGCCTTTTTGGCCACACCAGATGCTCTTTTAGGACCTCTTTTCAGAGCACCATACCACAGTCTTTTGAGACTGAAGGATGCCAACGCAATTTATTACCTATTTATTTATTACCTCACATCCTGGACATAAACCGTTCCAACTCCTTCCCTCGAAACGACGCTATAGAGCACTGCATACCAGAACAACTAGACACAAGGAGTTTTTTCCCCCAAATGCCATCACTCTGATAAACAAATAATTCCCTCAATACTGTCCAACTATTTACAAAGTCTGCATTATATTACCATTAATCTTCTCATCACTCCTCATCGCTCCTCCCCTCCCACTTGTGACTGTATGACTGTAACTTTGTCACTTGTATCCTTACGATTTATATTGACTGTTTCCTAGTATGATTTGATTGCTTATTGCACCCTATGACTATCATTAAGTGTGGGACCTAATGATTCTTGACTCTTGATGAATGTATCTTTTCTTTTTATGTACACTGACAGCATTTGCACCAAGACAAATTCCTTGTGTGTCCAATTACACTTAGCAAATAAAGAATTCTATTATATTCTATTCTTTTTTCTATTCTCTATTCTATTCTATTCTATCCTACTTCTATTTCTATTTCTAGTCCTAGTCCTATTCTATTCCTTATTCTATTCTATTCTATTCCTTATTCTATTCCTTATTCTATTCCATTCCTTATTCTATTCTATTCCATTCCTTATTCTATATTCTATTCTATTCCTTATTCTATTCTATTCTATTCTATTCCTTATTCTATTCTATTCTATTCTATTCTATTCTATTCTATTCTATTCTATTCTATTCTATTCTATTCTTATTCTATTGTATTCCTTATTCTATTCTATTCCTTATTCTATTCTATTCCTTATTCTATTCCATTCCATTCTATCCTATCCTGTCCTATCTTATTCTCGAATTGGCCATTTTAGCCACCCTAGATGCTGTTTCAGGACCTCTTTTCAGAGCACGACACCATAGTCTCTCGAAACTGAAGGATGCCAATGTGAAGGTATAACTTCCCAATGGTCCTTAAACAAATTGTTGTAACTTGAAGGCTACCTGTATGCAGGACGCCTTTACCTGGATGGGGAATATCCCAGGCACCACGGGGCAGCTGATGCCGATGGCCTGGCAGTCCATGAGAAATTTGAGGAAGGTTTCCGTCCGGAAAAATAGCTGCGTAATGACAAAATCGGCTCCTGCGGACACTTTTTCCTTGAGGTGTTTCAAGTCATCGATGTAGCTGTTGGCCTCGGGACCCCCTGCCCCCAGGAAGTAACCTTCCAAATAAAAGAGAGACAAACGGTGAGCTTCGCCTGATTTCACCTTTGTTGAAACTTGTTCTATAGAATTTGAAAACACAGTTTTCCTAGACCCACTCTTTGTTTTCCTCCATTAGGCCTCCTTCGAAATCAGAGAACCTGGCTTGCTTGGTCTCAAAGCAACGGTGAGATGCTGATTTGTGCGGCAAGTGGATTCCCGCGCCTCAGCTGTTTTACTTACTGGGTGTCAAGCCTCCAAGAGGGGAAGGGTGCTGGAGCTGAAGTTGTGTGAATTGTAAAAGTTGGGATGCTTTCCTGCTTACTGCGCAAATGCAGCCACTTGAGATGACCCGGGGTGTGACACAAAAATAACCAAGTCACAAAAGTAAAATAAATTCCCTTTAATGCCTCCAACTTGGCCCCAAGGTCCAATTATCCTCAGCTGGGTAATAAAGTCTTCCAAAAACAGCCTACGAAGGGCAGAAATGCAGCAGTGCTAACCCAAAGTAAAGATAATTAGAAATAAAAAAACCAACACAAACCACACTGAAGTAATTAACATGGCAGGCCAGGGTGATAAATTGCAGGCTTTCACCCACAGTTGGGAGGATGCCAAAATCCAGATAAGCCTTGACCAAGATAATACATGCTTTGCTTCCAGCAAGGAGCTTTGTTCAAACGCCCCACTTATATCCTGTTCTCCCAGCTGCAACTAATGAAAGGGATCAGGGCCTTTTCCTCTCCCATAAGCCACGTTGCTCCCTTCTCTGTTCCTCCCTAGGTGCCCTAGGATGAAGAGGGGGTGGGCCTGGGTCTTCCTCTGAATGCCCAGCCGGCCTGTGCCCTTCCCCCGTTTCTTCCACAGCCATGGGAGCCACACTCCCACTCCCTGTCAGCTGCTCAATTTCCCCCTCAGAATCGGACTCCAACAAGGGCATGACACACTTATCTTTTCTAGGCCAAGGTCAACCGTCTTGGCATTCCAGATGTCTGAGACGCCACCTGAAGATGTAACCCACATGACATTATGCACACACCTCGGATTGGATGTCCAGTTTGAATTGTTGGGGGTAACTTTCTATATGTGATTTCCACACCTTTTGCCTCAGATCTTGCATTTCTCCTGTTGCTACCACTTCACATTCTGTAAAAGTCCTTTTCTCTATAAAAATTGAGTCTTAGTTTTTCTTTCCTGGATTTTGAATGGAGCCACACCTGACACCAGGGCTGCCATAGAAGGTAAGCTATAGTGCTTGAAATTGTTGTATTTGGAGCGCTGAAGCACACTCTCGTAGAACCGGTAGTAAAAAATGGTTGAATCCCACCACTGTCTTAAAGCCTCCTCTTTTTCCCCGGGTCATCCAGGACCCAGGAAAAATCCAGAAGAAGGGAGGTTTCTGAATTAAACCTCAAAATGTGGGTGAAATGCACGAATCTCTCTCTAGAAACTTGCATGCTGAGTGGCCGGGCCGTCTGATTTTCTTAGAGAGTTTTATTAGAGAGACACAGATGGAGTGTCAAGCCCGAAATTGACATACACATAAATCGTTTTATTTAGCCTTATTATATATTCCTTTTCTTTTTTCTCTTTGCTGGTTATGGGGGGGGAAGGGTTTCGGGCTTGCCACATTCCTAAGGTCGGAGGAGTGGAGATTCATTGTTTAAGCTAGGTGGTTCTCCTTCCCGTGGGAACAAAAGCTGAACCTGCTGAGACCTGGAGGTGGAGACTGATGACACCAGGCAAGGTTGATTTACTTCTATTGGGGAATGTGACTTTTGGGAGCTGTTTCTGATTTCCAATATTATGTGCTGTAATTCCGGGTTGTGTCAGATCCAGAATTACAACAGACGTTGCCAATTTGATGCTTTCCTAAATAAAAGGAATTGTTTTGGAAGATGGACTTTGCTCTTTTCTTTTTAAATGGATTTCGTCACTTGGAAACCTGACACGGAGTCTCAGTGTGTATCACCGGACAGGTAACAAAAGATACATTTTAATGGCCGTAAAAGTGGCAAGGAGGAAGTGAAACTTGAGAAGTGGAGAAACCTGAATTTGTTGTTTGTTAGTCACAAAGTCAGCTGGGTGAACTTAGTCCAGCTTCTCTCCCTCAAACCCAAGAAAACCATGGCCAACAAGTTATGAGAACTTTGCCCCCCAAATGGCAGAGACTGGACTAGGCCACTGCCAGGTGTCCAAAATGACCTGAAGAAGCACCACTGCTGGTCGGAAAAGATGGATGGACCCTTGAGGAATGTCTTGAGAAGATCAGGAGAACTTTGTATGAAGCTCAACTACTCACCGGCCACACAGAGGTCAAAATAATCGTCAAACTCCTGACGGATGTGCTTCACCAGATCCACTGCATGGTTGAAGCCGTCCAGTTCTTCTTCCCATTCTTCCCCGACAGGATCTGTGGGAGAAGGAGACCCCACATTCTTCAGAAAACACGGTTCTTCCTTCCCATGGAAGGAGAGACCATCTTTGTAGCCGTTTGTGATGACCCGGGGCATGGCACAAAAGCAACAAAGTCACAAAAGTAGGTGAAGTCCCTTTAATACTTCCAATGTCCAGTTATCATCGGCTGGAGAAAAAACTCTCCCAAGAACAGTCTTTAAAGGGAAGAAATTCAGTCCGAACCCAAAGTACATATAGATTATAAATAAAAACCAACAGAAACCACAAGCTGCAGCAATTAACTAGACAGGGAAGGATAAGGAATTGCAGACTTCCAAAAGATAATGAAACACATACAGTTGGGAGGACGCCAGAACCCAGATAAGACTTGACAAACAAAGATAATGCACGCTTTGCTTCCAGCAAGATGCTGTGCGCAAACACCCTCTTTAAATCCTGTTTTCCCAGCTGCAGTTAATGAAGGGAATCAGGGCCTTTTTCTCCCCTGTAACCCACGTTGCTCCCTTATCCATTCCTCCCTGTGTGCCCTAGGATGAAGAGGGGGTTGACCTGGGTCTTCCTCTGAATGCCCAGCTGGACTGTGCCCTTCCCCAGTTTCCTCCACAGCCACCGGAGCCACACTCCCACTCCCTATCAGTTGCTTGACCTCCCCCTCGGAATCAGATTCCAACAGGGGCATGACACCGTTCCTCACCTCCTCGCAGCGCCATAATGTTCTTCAGCCCCAAACGTTTGGCCTTCTGCAGGTGGGCAGTGATGGTTTCCCTGCTCTGGTTGCAACAGGTCATGTGGAGAATGGTCTCTAGCCCGCAGTAGTTGAGGGCAGTGGTGGCCATCATCATGGACGAGGTCTCCTTATCGGAGCCCGGATCGCCAGCCGGATGCCAAGTGACGTCGATGAAAAGGGGGCCGCCTGCCCCCATGCGGTCGAACCTGCAAGAAACAAAAGAAATTGGTTATCTTCAGCTGGTAGGTGTCTATGGAGTTTCTCAAGTCCTCCTGGTCATGGTTGTCCCAAAGGTGCTTTTCCCCCCCCAAGAGGCAACTGGACTTTCTGGTTTTTTTCTTTGAAGGTGCTTCATTTCTCATCCCAGAAGCTTCTTCAGCTCTGTTGTGGTTCACCGGCAACAGGTGCGGATGGCTGAGGTCTCGGAGAGCGAGGACTCAGAAGAGGGGCCTGCGTGTGAGGCAGGGGTGGGACCAGGACCATCAGGGAGTGGAAGGCTGCCTTCGGAGATTGTGGAGGCTGGCAGCAGTGAGGAAGAGGCCCCCGAGGAGCCTGTGCCCAGTGCATGTGCCCGCAGAAAGGAAAGAGCAGCTGCAGCAGCACTGGCGACTTGGGAGTAAGGCTGCAAGGTGATGGCCCCTCCCCCTTAAGAGATAAAAGCCAGCTGAGAAACCGGAGTTCTTTGCAGGAAGCAAATAAGTTTTTGCACTCAAGCCTTGTGGACGTACATACTCTCTTAGTTTGTGTTTGGAGACTCTTTGTGTTTGAAATATTTCTTAGTAACTTTATCTAATATTCTTGGCAGCCTTGCACAACCTTGGCAAGGCTCGTTCTTACCAGAGACAATTAGTTTGAAACCGCCTTTTAACCGGGAAGGAACGGGAATTCATAAAGAATCATTAAAAGGTTTTGCCGTTACCTCTGCTTCGTGTTTGTTTCCTCGGAACAAGATTTGGGTCAGAACAAGCTCTGACTGGATGGTGGTGGGAAGGGAAGGACTGATCCTCCTTGCAGACAGCTGGTCATTTGGGGAAACAAAACAGCCACTTCATAAACGCACACGGCACAACACAGGAGAACAAACCCATCAGGACTTAGATTCAGCAGTCCATTTGCATTTGAAAGACAAAAGCCGCTCTTTTGAAGACAGCAAAGTCCACATGTTGGACAGAGAGGACCGCTGGTTTGAAAGAGGGGCTCAAAGAGGCCATCTATGTCCAAATTGAACAGCCCTCCCTCAACAGAGGGGGAGGGATATGACACCACCTCTCTCCAGTCTACAACACAGTTCCAAGAAAGCTTCACACCCGTTTGCACCACTCAGGTGACCCTGAGGACACAGACAAACCTCCAAGTGGCCTCAACGACTCTCTAAAAAGGATGCAAATGACCAGCTGTCTGCAAGGAGTATCAATCCTTCCCTTCCCCACCACCATCCAGTCAGAGCTGAAGAAGCTTCTGGGATGAGAAACGAAACATCTTCAAAGGAAAACCAGAATGTCCAGTGGCCTCTTGCGGAAAAAAACAACACACAACCCTTTGGAACTTCAGCTGGTAGGTCATCAGAAAGCAACCCAAAACATGTTACGAAGAAAGAGCAAGAAGAATTAGAGAGGCACCCAGGTTAAATTGGAGTCAGATGGTTCATCAAATTCATTAAGGCAGATCATTAATGGCAATAGCACTTAAGACTTATATACCACTTTATAGTGCTTTTCAGTCCTCTTTAAGAAGTTTTACAGAGTTCAGCCTCTTGCCCCCAACAATCTGGTCCTCATTTTACTGACTTTGAAAGGGTGGAAGGCTGAGTCGACCTTGAGCCGGTCAAGATCGAACTGATAGCAGTGGGCAGGGTTAGCCTGCAATGCTGCATTCTAACCACTGGGAAGGAAGGAAGGAAGGAAGGAAGGAAGGAAGGAAGGAAGGAAGGAAGGAAGGAAGGAAGGAAGGAAGGAAGGAAGGAAGATCACTTAAGATTTATATGCCACTTTACAGTGCTTCACAGCCCTCTCTAAGCAGTTTACAGAGTCAGCCTCTTGCCCCCAACAATCTGGGTCCTCATTTTATCGACCTCAGAAGGAGGGAAGGCTGAGTCAACCTTGAGCCTGGTGGGATTCAAACTGCCAAATTGCTGTAAGCTGGCAGTCAGCAGAAGTAGCCCTGCAGTACTGCACTCTAACCACTGTGCCACCACGGCTCTTATTAATCAACTTGGAGCCTCCGTGAGCTGCTTCTTCACCTGGAGATGAGATTCACAGCTCCGTTGGCTGTCCGGGGAGGAAAGAATTCCAGGGAAAACCACTTGTCACCGGATTCCTGACGGCGACGCATTTTTTCCCGCAGGCGCTCATGACGCTCTGTATCCAGGATGGGGGTGGAGCAGCGGGAGCTGTTTTGGGAACTCTCCCCACTGCTGCTGCTGTTGCCGCCATCAGAGCGGGTGCCAAGGCCGTTGCTCATCGGAAGAATCTCGTTGACCATGGTGAAGGCCCTGGAGAAATGGGAAGAATGCCAGAAGGTTCCAGGTGAGGTGTGATGACTCAAAAGGGTGTGGCACAAAGGCAACACAGTCAGATAATCAATAAGAGTCCCTTTATTAGCTCCAACTTTGCCCCCAATGTCCAGGTTACCTTCTGGCTGGAGAAAAACTCTATCAGGAACAACCTTTGGCTGCAGAGAATAAAGTCCAAAATGTGGTCAACAAAAACTAACTAAAAGTCCAATCAAGGTAATTAGTTCGGCAGGGCAGGAGCAAGAATTCCAGATATGAAGGCACGGCAATAACTTAGTACGGTTGGGAAGATGCCAGGAACACAGATAACCACAGTCAACACAAGATAAACTCATGTTTGTTCCCAGAAAACTCCGCACTCAGCATGCATCTCTTTCATACTCTCTTCCCAGGCAAAAACTAACTAAAAGTCCAATGAGGTAATTAGTTCGGCAGGGCAGAAGCAAGAATTCCAGATATGAAGGCACGGCAGTACGGTTGGGAAGATGCCAGGAACACATATAACCACAGTCAACACAAGATAAACTCATGTTTGTTCCCAGAAAACTCCGCACTCAGCATGCATCTCTTTCATACTCTCTTCCCAGGTGTGCCTAATGAAGGGAATCAGGGCCCTTTCCTTCCCTGTAAGCCATGCAATGCACGTTGCTCCCTTCTCCATTCCTCCCTGAGTGCCCTACTGAGTGCCCTACTGAAGCAGTAGGAAAATTTACACATAAAGCACTTTTATATTTAGCAGAAGTCCCCCAATTCCCCAAAGCTTTGCTTAATACAAGGGTACCACCAGAAGAGGAAGTCAAGGGAAGAGATACACATTTTTTTTGGGGGGAAAGTTTGTGTTCTGAGAGTAAAGATTTGAGATGCTCTCTTTATGTCCATAAACAGTGAATACACATATTTCTCAAGAAAATACTCTACTCCTCCACTCACAATAGAACTCCCCGTGCCCATGAGGTGGCATGCAGAGCCCTCTTAGCAGGCACACACACCATCGCCAGATGCTCTTCTGGTTTCTGGTGCTGGTCTCCAAAAACAGGGTGTTTTTTGGGCCGCTTTCAGGCCATTTTTGGGGCATTTTCCGGCGTTTTTGGCCTGAAGACGGCCCAGGATACAGATTGAAAAACAGCCTGAAAATGGCCAAAAACGATGCCCAAAACAGGCAAAAACCAGGCATGCACGCACCGGACAGCTGGTCTTCGGTTTTCTGGTACTCCAGCAAGCACACATGCACATTCATGCCCAAACATGGTTTGGGCACTCGGTTTCTAAAATGTTCGCCATCCCTGCCCTCTGCCTCCAGGCTGGAAATTTTGGGTCTGGACAATCTGGAACCGCGGCGCCTGCAGTCCGATCTAAGCATAGTACACAAAATTATCTGCTACAACATCTTGCCTGTACAATGATTTCTTCAAGCTTCAATCACAATAATACACAGGTAAACAACCGATATAAACTCAAGGGAAACCGCTCCAAACTCGATTGCAGAAAATACAACTTCAGCAACAGAGCGGTCAACGCCTGGAACACTCTACCTGACTCCCTTGTCAGAGCCTCAACCCCTCACAGCTTCAACCTCAAACTGTCTCCCGTGGACCTCACCCCATTCCTAAGAGGTCCTTAAAGGGGACGCGCAGAAGCGCACTAGCATGTCTACCGTCCCTTGTCTTACTGTCCCCCATTTGTCTATATTTACTCCCTTTGTCCCTGTTTATGTTCCTACGTACACTTCTTATCTTGTACATGTTTGACAAAACAAATAAAATAAAATAAAAATGTTGCTTTAAATCACAGTCATACGTACACTTCTTATCTTGTACATGTTTGACAAAACAAATAAAATAAAATAAAAATGTTGCTTTAAATCACAGGGTTGCGAGAGCTGCAGTGGATTGTGGGGGAGGAAAGAGGGAACATTATTTAGGATTGGATTTAAAAGTTGAGAACAGAGTAGAATTTAGGAGACATTGACTGACCTGGTGTTGGTGTTGTCCCGCTGAGTAATTTTCCACCGGGGTCTGGGGCTTCCCTCCAGTTTGGTTGACCGATTCAGTCCTTCCAGTTTGCTAATATATTTTTTTTTGGTGGCGGGGGGGAGGGTTCAAGGGCCAAGTTCACCCCAGCATCTGCTCGGTGGATTGGACCCGGCCCATGTTGCTGGATCCGATCTTCCTCAACAGTCTGGAGAAATGCAAACACTGCCAATTGCCCGAGAAGAGAGCCAACACCTTGTAGGTGTCACAATATGCAAAGGCAGCAATCTTCAGGCACCCCCTTATCTAAACACCCCCCCTCTCTCTGACAATTGGTGCTTGGCTTCTCTACCAATGGGGGAGCTGGGTTTCCCAGAGAAAGCCCACCTACCCCCACCCACCCCCTTGTTTGCTGAGCAAGCAAAGCTTGTCTTGAGGGTGAGATTATCTCTCGGAGAAAGAAACAACAGGAAACAGGATCCCAAGCATGCATTTTAAAAAAATAAAAAATAAAAAGGACAATACCCACCTTGCAATGGGTGTTTTTTCGGCCAGCTCCATCGGACAAGTCCAAAGCAAATCACAATGGCCCAAAAAAAAAGCTGAAAGTTTGCGTGGGTCAAATCTCCTTAAATTTCTCTTCCGCAGCAGGCATGGTGGAGGGGACAGCTTTTTCCTGGCCTTTACAATAATAATAATAATCATCATCATCATCATCAGCATATTTATCTTGTTTACTGTGTATAGTCATTTTTTGTGCATAATAACAACAAAAACAACAATAACCACCACCACTTGAACACCACAGGCATTGACAAATTTGCCATCAGTCAATTGCAGAAGGCAGCTTCACTTGGAACAGCTTCCATCCTGCGGCGATATCTGTAACACCATTAAACATCCAGACATACAGATCCTTGGTAATGACTTGATAGGTAGACAAACATGCCAAACCCAGTCTGAACATCTGGCTGACTGTGCGATGATGATGATGATTATACAGACTGACAAAGTTTTGAAACACAATACCCCGGATATCATGATTGTAGAGAAGAAAAAAGTGTGGATCGTCAACATTGCCATACCTGGTGACAGCGGAATCAATGAGAAACAACTTGAAAAAGTCACCAGATATCAGGACTTGGGAATCGAACTGCAGAGACTCCGGCATAAACCAGTGCAGGTGGTTCCAGTGGTACTGGACACACTGGGTGCTGTGCCTAAAGACCTAGGCAAGCACTTAAAAACAATTGGCGCTGACAAGATCACCCTTGGTCAGCTGCAGAAGGCCACCTTACTGGGATCTGCTCGCATAATCCGCCAATACATCACGCAATCCTAAACACTTGGGAAGTGTTCGACTAGTGATTTGTGATATGAAACCCAGCATAGTTATCTCATTTGCTGTGTGCACTGTTGTTTTTGTGTATAATAATAATAATAATAATAATAATAATAATAATAATAATAATAATAATAATAATAATAATAATAATAATAATAATAATAATAATAATAATAATAATAATAATAATAATAATAATAATAATAATAATAATAATAATAATAATAATAATAATAATAATAATAATAATAATAATAATAATAATGTTATTATTTAATATCGACGTACCAGGATACGCCAGGAGTTAAAGAAAAAGAACTGGAAAAAAAATCACAAAATATCACAACTTGCCCATCAAAACTACGTGATTATGGATGGAACATGTAACAGTGATACCCATAGTCATTGGGGCACTTGGTACCATGTCCAAGAATTTTATAAAATACATCAAGAAATTGCAGCTTCCTGCAATAACACCAGCAGAACTGCAAAAAACTGGCAAAATTGCAGGCCAAAAATATAAATATTTGATCCAGGATCTTTCCCCACTTGTTATGGTCCTTTGGGGTCATTCTAATTCTGATGGTTTGGGGGCTGGTCCAAAGACACTCCCCACACCCCTGGTGTTTTTTTCCTGTACAAGGGAAGACTATTCCAAACGCCTTTAACCACTACACTGTACTGCTGTCCGTTAAGATTACAATTGCCATTAATCTGGTGTGGTAACGTGGTTAACGAGGATGGGACTTGTAGTTCGTGGCAATGGGACTTGCAGTCCACCTACTGAGAGTGGCATTGTGTATGGATGGCAGGACTTCGTAGCCTCAAAGTTGGAGGTTGTCCTCCATCTCTCAGCCCGCCCATAAAAGGGGGCAAAATCTGCTACCTATTTATAAAGCTGGAGACTTTTATTTATGGCAAGAAAATATTTTCTTTTAAATGGGGGCCAAAGGAAATCACCTTTGCCATTCTCGTTAGGGTTTTTTTTCCCCTTCCTTCCTGGGGAAGGAAGGGGTACTTTGCATTGGTCTTCAGTTTGCAACTGGCGACTGCCAAGGATTTAAAAAAAAAATCGATTTTATTTCCATATCGCTGGAAGCGCTGGGAGGGAGATTGCAAACAAACAAACAAAAAGGTACTTTGCAAAAGAATGCAATTGCAAAACTACTTTGCAAGAAGGGACCAAGAAAAAACCGCAGGCTTCTCTCCAGCCTTTGATTCATTCGCATGCAAAACATTGAATTATAGGCATTAAATTCCCTGGGGGAAAGGGATTTGCAGGGGTGGGGGAGGAGATTCGGCTTTAATATTATTATTTTTAAAAATGCATTATTTTGTGGCCGCCGGAAAAAAACCTCTTCGGACCCTTTTCGTCCCACTCCAGACCCACATAGAGAGAAAAAAAGAAAAAGAAAGGAGTGCTTTCTTCCCCCACTCTCCATTTCTTAATGGTTTCTTCTATTCTTCCCTTGCCAGCCGCTCACACAGAAAAGGGGCTTTCTTCGCATCTCCCCCCCCCCCCATGGTCCGGAGAAATGGAATGCTCCGCGTGCGCGGCGTGCGCCCCCCCCCCACACACATACTCACCTTCCTCGCGGCGACCCCCTCCCTCACGCCCTCACGCGCACACTTTGAGGGGCGTCGAAGCCAAAAAGAGAGAGAGCGAGCGAGAGAGACAGAGAACGCATGCGTAACAAACCTTCAGTGATTCCCTCGTAGCCGCCTTCGTTTAAATCTCCGCATCTAAAATACAATGGCAAAGCCACGCCCACTTCCGGGCTTTACAGCCACGCCCCCTCGTGCGGGGTGGCCCGATGTCTGCTTCTAAGATGGCAACGCTGACGTCATTTACCCTTATCTTTTTAAACCCCAGACGTCTGTCCTTCGTTGTTGTTATTGTTGCCATGTGTTGCCTGGTTCACCACAAATCTGAGTTGTTTTTATCCTTTGCACCGTAGCTTAATAAGCAAGGAGCCCAGAATCTAATCCAAATAATTTTAATTCCTTATCTGCCTTGATTTTAGAGCCATAAATGATTCTTTGTTCATTTCAATCACCAATTGTCTGGGCAGCAGCAAGCAGCAAATTCCACTTTGCACGTGTGTTTTAATGTACAGCTTGCATATAAAACAGTTGCAAGAGAGCTAAAAATAAAAGGATTGCGGCTCTGGAATCAGGCCACAAGGACATCATAATAATAGTTCAGGTTACTGATTAACCAGATAAGGCAGGTTATTATCGCTCTTTGATGTGCCATAAAAGCCTCCAGTGGTTGCTATATCTGGAGTCTGGCTGGAACTGTACACAGATCCTGTGTGCATGAAAACCTTTGGCCTATTTTCCATAGCAATCCAGACATACAGATTGCTGGAGAGGAATATATTTGAATGGGGTGTCTGGAAAGATTGGAAAAAAAGTCACATGACAGTTTGCCCTGCTTTGAGGGAAGGCACAGAAAACAGCCAAATGCATGTTTTTTGCAAGGTTGAATTAAAACTTTGTTTTATTTATTTATTTATTTATTTATTTATCTATCGATCGATTGATTGATTGTGTCATTGTACCATAGGATGTAAATGTTGCTGAAACTCCTCCTTCATCAGTGCTTATAATATAAGGGTTTAATTTGCCACAAAGGTCACCCTAGAGCATCTCTTTCATTTCCTTGGGGTTTTTTTTAACTTCGTTTTTTTAATTTTATTCAGAAGGTTAAAATACAAAATAGAAAAGAAGAAAAACGTGAATTAAAAAGGACAAAAAGCAAAAGCAAAATCTGTTGTTGCAATTAATTTGTCAATGTTCAACTAGGGGTGATAATATGTGTTTTGACTTTTTGTCCACTTTGTTAGGTTTCTTTTTTTACATTGCATGCATCTTGAAAATAGCTGTGAATTTTCCCACAGCAAAAGCAATATTGCTTTGGGATAATATATAAATCCAAGCCCAGTTCTTTGAGAAAAAAATATCAATATGGATATAATACAATAGTAACTTTTAGAATAGAATAGAAATAATAACTTTATTGCCACTTTGAATGTACGCTAATCGGCATATATTAAAGTGAAATTTCATTGCATAGAGTTTTCAAAGGATCACCACCTCCAATATACAGTACATAATATAACTGAATAAATAAATACAGATAAACAGAATAGAATAGAGTACAGTAGAATTCTTTATTGTCCAAGTGTGATTGGATACACAAGGAATTTGTAAATACAGAATTACGCATATACCCATGTATATTATATGTCACAAATTATATTGCTGTTGCTATTATTTATTTAAATTTATTGGACTCCCAACGCCTGTGGATTCTGTAAGAAATGCTGCTACTAATAACATATTTTTTTAAAAAAATATTTAATGGTAATTCTTGAGGAAGTCTCCTTGACACAAAAGATTGCATCTCTTCACTCCCCTCCCTCCTCTTCCTAGCTCTACAGCTCCACTTCCTATTTCACCGCCCACGTTAAAGATGGCCGAACGAACAACTTCCGCCCCGAAGCTGCCGTTTCCAATGAGCGGAAAGCTTAAAGGAACGCCCTCCTTTTTCCGCTTTTCTGCGCCGCCTGCGGGGGGTCTTTCTGCGAAGCGCATGCGCGAAGGCGGGCTGCTTTTTGGGGGCACCAGAGTGGGCTCCTTGAGGGGCGACGATGGCGGCGGGGTGCCGGGGGGGATGTTGCGGGTGCTGTTGCTGCTGCTGTGGGGAAAGAGAGAGCCGCACCCCGGAAGAGCTGGTGAGGGGTGGGCTGGGAGGGGCTTCCCTTGTTGGACCCCCCCCCTTTTCAGTACATTTTTGGGGGGAGGGGGCCTCATCATATTTGCATATGCAAATTAGGCTGGGTGTGGTAGCAATTTTTTTTTTTTGCTCTTACCTCCACAGCAAAGTGGAGAGGGCACCTCTGAGCACGTACAGAGTTCCATTGCTGAACCAAGAGGTTCAAAATTCAAAATGCGCTGCCAAGTTTTCTGAGAAGGTTTGGAAGGGGAGGAGAAATAATCATAATTTAAAAAAGAGAAAACAAAAATTATTTGTGACACAAGAAAACCACAGAAATAAAAAAAAAACTTTAAATTGAAAGAACAAAAACTTAAAAATGAAAACAGAAGTCTTGCCTCTTTGGCGTGGCAACGACTTCAGTAAGGCGCCTGGGTAGGCACTTCATGCAAAAATCTTGGCTTTTTAATTTTAATTTTTTAATTGATTTATTTTTTTTCTTGGATGTTGGTCGGTTATGAATATAGCCGGTTTGCCTTTTATCATATTGACCTGTTTGTTTGTTTATTTATTTTGCAGACTATCCTTGGAGAGACCGAGGATGAAGACGATGAAATTCTGCCCCGTAAAGACTATGAGGTGAAATGCCTCCAAAAATAAAAAATAAAAAAATAGCTTAATTTGTTAGGAAGAACATGAAGCATTGCAGAAAAAAAGGATGTTGTTGGGAGTTTCTGCTTCTCTCTTAAAAGACTACAAATATAGAGGAGTAGCCCAAAGCCATTTCATTCCTGAGTAGGTTTCCTCAGAGCCTTTTTTTTTTTTTTGAGTGGGGAGGGCAAACTCTGCCACTTTAATCGATGTTGGGAAACTAAGCAAGGCCAGAGTTGAGTATCCTTGGAATGGAGACCACAAAGAAATTTTGAAATAATAGAAAATACTTGTACCTCGGGTTTTAGATTTCGGCTTTTGGTTGGCTCTCCAAGTTTGTTTCAGTTTCTTGAACGTTTTGTTGACTGTAATCAGGATTGTTGTTGGCTGATGTTTTACCTAGTTTGGTAATGAAATGTGCAGAAACTAAATTGAAACAGGCTTGGAGAGGAAGGCCAAAAACCAAAAACCATAAAGAAATCTCAGGATTGTAGGCAGGACAACATAGCCTGAAAGAATGGCAAATTTCTTTTGTGCGGCTGGAAAGAAAATGGCTTGGACAAGAAGGTTGAGTCACCATAAAGTGCTTTTAGGATGGCATTTTCAGTTACACCAGAGAGGGGGGCTTTAGGTACACATAGCAGCCAACTTCTTGCAGCACTCAAAATTGGGGTTGATCGGTTAGTTTATCATAGGACCAGCTCGGTACCCGTGCTTCACTATGAAACGATGTGGTCGGGCTTAGTTTTTGGGGAGGAAAATAAGGGGAAAAATTCTGCCTACCAGCATCCACCAGTATTCATCTGGCTAGCGTCCTGTCAGTGTGTGAGAGAGTTGAGGGCTGTTTGGAAACTGAAATAGTATTTACTGTGTGAGCAGGAAGGAGACAGCAAGGAGCCTGGGAGTGGCTTAGCTCAACTGTTCTGTGCTAAAGCTGCTTGGTGCTGTGAAACTGAAACTCCTCTACTTGTGTTTTGCATTTGGAAGAGATTTCTTTTCAGGTGGGGAGGGGGAGTAGAAATCCTTAGCAACAGAGCGTGGGAATAATAATAATATACGAAATATTAATGGCTCTGATGGTCATTTTGAAAAATCCTTTCTTTTAGCACCTAGAAGCCAAGAGGAACATAGGTGCCAAATTTCAAGTTTGTAGGCTTTACGGTTCTGGGGATTTTGTGATGATGCGTGGAGTGGTATTTTGCTTTTATATAGATAGATAGATTTAGATTAAGATTAAGATTAAGAGTAAGAGTAAGATTAAGATTAAGATTATTATTATGGAGTTTGTCATATAGTCCTCGACTTACGACTTCAATTGAGACCCAGATTTTTGTCGTTAAGCAAAACCTTTGTTAATTGAGTTTTGTTCCATTTTACAACCTTTCTTGCCCCAGTTGTTAAGTGAATCTGTTTTTTTTTCCCATTGACTTTGCTTGTCGGAAAGTTGCAAAAGGGGATCACGTGACCCCAGATTATTGCAGCTCTCATGAATGTGAGTCAGTTGCCAAGCCTCTGAATGTTGGATCCCTTGAACGTGGGTGGGAATGCTGCCATGGTCGTAAGTGTGGAAAACGGCTGTAAGTCCCCTTGTTCAGTGCTGCTGTAGCTTCGAAGGTCACTAGATGAACTGTTGTAAGTCGGGGACTACCCTGTAGTGTGATGTGTGGATCCAGCCACCACATTAAATGGCTTTTTTGCTTTAAAGTTGGCTATAGCCTGCTCGTCTCCCTGATTGGGCAGCCTTTCTGAAAAGATTGGCATTTCGTTTCTCCCCTCCAGAGTTTGGATTATGATCGGTGCCTCAACGAACCGTACTTGGAAGTCCTAGAAAGTCTCGATAACAAGGTAAGACGTAACGGGAGTCTTGATCGCAGTGGGTCATAAGTTTAAGAAATCACATTGTGGAAGGCCACTTGCGTTGCTGGGGATAGGGGAATATTTGAATTGCCTTCAAAGCGTGTTAACGTCACTGTGAGAGGCACTCTACGTGTCACATCCATGCTTCCCTCCATATTCCCCATCCAGGGGGTAGGTAAAGAGCAAGAGTAATTACGGGTAGTCTTCAACTTACGACCACGATTGAGTTTTGTTGCTAAGTGAGACATTTGTTAAATGAATGTTGCGACTTTTCTTGACTCCATTGTTAGGTGAATACTGCAGTTCTTAAGTTAATAATGTGGTTGTTAAGTGAATCTGGCCTCCTCATTGACTTCGCTCGTCAGAAGGTTGCAAAAGGCGGATCGTGTGATCCCGGGATGCTGCAACTGTCATAAGTACGAGTCAGTTGCCAAGCGCCTGAATTTTAATCATATGATTGTGGAGATGCTGCAACTGTCATAAGTACGAGTCAGTTGCCAAGTGCCTGAATGATTGTAAAAATGTTACAACTGTCATAAGTATGAGTCCGTTGCCCAGCGTCTGAATATTTGCGTGCCATCGTTGCCACGCCTGAATGATTGAAAGTTGCACTGTCCAAGTCGCGTTGCCGCGCCTGAATGATTGGGAGATGCTGCAGCTGTCATAAGTATGAGTCAGTTGCCAAACGCCTGAATGATTGTGGAAATGTTGTAGCTGTCATAAGTATGAGTCAGTTGCCAAACGCCTGAATGATTGTGGAAATGTTGTAGCTGTCATAAGTACGAGTCAGTTGCCGAGCGCCTGAATGATTGTGGAAATGTTGCAACTGTTGCAACTGATTGAATTTGAGTCAGTCAGTTGCCAAACGCCTGAATGATTTGCGCGCCTGAATGAAATGTTGCAACTGTCAGTCAGTTGCCGAAGCGCCTTGAATGATTGTGTCGCCTGGAAATGTTGCAACTGTCATAAGTACGAGTCAGTTGCCGGTACGCCTGAATGATTGTGTTGCAATGTCATGTCACAAGCGAGGTCAGCCTGAATGATTGTGGAAATGTTGCAACTGTCATAAGTACGAGTCAGTTGCCGAGCGCCTGAATGATTGTGGAAATGTTGCAACTGTCGTCATAAGTACGAGTGCGAGTCAGTTGCCAAGCGCCTGAATGATTGTGAAATGTTGCAACTGTCATGTTGCAACAATGAATGATTGTGGAAATGTTGCAGCTGTCATAAGTACGAGTCAGTTGCCAAACGCCTGAATGATTGTGGAAATGTTGCAACTGTCATAAGTCTAGTCACCAAACGCCTGAATGATTGTGGAAATGTTGCAACTGTCATAAGTACGAGTCAGTTGCCAAACGCCTGAATGATTGTGGAAATGTTGCAACTGTCATAAGTACGAGTCAGTTGCCGAGCGCCTGAATGATTGTGGAAATGTTGCAACTGTCATAAGTACGAATCAGTTGCCAAGCGCCTGAATGATTGTGGAAATGTTGCAACTGTCATAAGTGCGAGTCAGTTGCCAAGCGCCTGAATGATTGTGGAAATGTTGCAACTGTCATAAGTACAAGTCAGTTGCCAAGCGCCTGAATTTTGCTCACGTGACTGTGGAGATGTTGCAATGGTTGTAAGTATGAAAAAGGGTGTTAAGTCACTTCCCCCCTCTGAGCTGTTGTAACTTTGATCGGTCACTAAATTATCTGTTGTAAGTCGAGGACCACTCATAGAGAACAATGTGTGGGTTTCTTTTAGTAAATTGCTAAGGTTTACGGGTCTGGGAATCTATCAACATTGGTTGATAGTTTTTCCCCTTTGTAAACGAATCTAATCTTTGGAGACGCGGCCGAGTTGGCAGGTCTGATTGCAAACCCTTCCAAAGTTGAGCTGTGTGTTGTGGCGTGGATTTGACCAACGTGTCGCTTTATCATCCACGCCCCAGGTGCCCCGGCCTACCTTTGCCCGGGGAATGTTGATTGAAGGAAAAGCACTCACCCCGTCGATGGGCACAACCTGGTTATCAAAATGCTCTTGAGCACGATTTGGTGCTGAAAGTGAAACACAATTCTGGTGTTCAGGGTCCAGAGATTCTCAGTCACGTAGGTCGTGGTTGTCCCAAAGGTGCTTTTGTTCAGGAGGCAACTGGACTTTCTGGTTTTCCTTTGAAGACGTTTCGCTTCTCATCCAAGAAGCTTCTTCAGCTCTGACTGGATGGTGGGGAATAATGGAAGGATTCATATTCCTTGCGGACAGCTGGTCGTTTGCATCCTTTCCAGAGAGCCGTTGAGGCCACTTGGAGGTTTGTCCCTGTCCTCAGGGTCACCTGAGTGGTGCTAATGTTTTCTGTAGCCTGCAAATTTTCCCCCTGGAAATCCCTTCCTGTTCCCACACCATTCAAAGGTTGTTCATCCCAAATTGTATGGCTAAGAGCCTGTAGAGATTCTCAGTCACCCAGAAGCGTCTTCAAAGAAAAAAACAAGAAAAATCCAGTTGCCTCCTTGGGAAAAAGCGCCTTTGGGCCAACCATGACCTGGAGGACTTGGTAGTTAGGCCATTTGGGATGAACACCCTTCCAGTGGTGTGGGAGTATGAACGGATTGCCAGAAAAAGGGCGGGCTACAGGAACCATTTGCACCACTCAGGTGACCCCGAGGACACAAGACAAACCTCCAAGTGGCCTCAAGGACCCTCTAAACCAGGCTTGTCCAACCCGCGGCCCACAGGCGCATGCGGCCAAGGTCGCCTCGTGGCGACCCAACACCCACCCCAACCTTCATGAAAGATCCAGCGAGGGGAGGAGGAGAGGCAGGCGCGAGGCGGGCAAGGCGAGCAACAGAAAAGGCGGGCAGCCGCAGCCCAAAGTCCCGCCCGCCACCTCCTGCTGTTGCCCCGCCACCGCTGCTGCTTCTGCTGCCGCTGCTGCTTCTGCCCCCGCTGCCGCCACCGCTGCCGCCGCTGCTGCATTTGCAGGAGGAGAGGTAGGCGTGAGGCGGGCGAGCTTCTTCCCCCCTCCCCGCAAAATTTGGCGGAAAATTATAAAATAAAAATAAATAATTTTAATAAATAATTAATAATAAATAATTATTTTATTTTATTTTATTTATTTTATTTTATTTTATTATTTTATTTTATTTTATTTTATTTTATTTTATTATTTTATTTTATTATTATTTTATTTTATTATTTTATTTTATTATTTTATTTTATTTTATATTTAATTTAATTATTTAATTTAATTTAATTTAATTATGTGCGACCCAAACCAAATTTTCATCTTCTAATGTGGCCCAGGGAAGGTGAAAGGTTGGACACCCCTGTTTAAACCAAGGGCCCTCAAACTGGGCAAGTTTAAGACTTGTGGACTTCAACTCCCAGAATTCCTGAGCGAACATGACCGGAGGAGGAATTCTGGGAGTTGAAATCCACAAGTCTTAAAACTGTCAAGTTTGAAGACCCTCTGCTCTAAAAGGATGCCAATGACCAGCTGCCTGCAAGGAATATAAATCCTTCCATTCCCCGCCATCATCCAGTCAGAACTGAAGAAGCTTCTGGGATGAGAAGCAAAACATCTTCAAAAGAAAAAACAAACTCCAGTTACCTCCTGAAAAAAAAAGCACGTTTGGGACGTCTGTTTTTTTTTTTTTTAAAGGAAGCATTTGTTTAAGCAAGTTATGTAAGGTATCACATCTTCCCAAAGCAACTATGAGATCTGGTAACCTGATACTTGCCTTTGTCTTTCTCCCTTTCAGAAAGGCCAGCGCTATGAAGCGGTGAAGTGGATGATGGTTTTTGCCATTGGAGTTTGCACGGGGATGGTAAGCCTCAAGGCGTTCTGCTCCGAGAGAGGCCCGCCCTTCTTACCTTTTCCTTACTGTTCAGTGTATAATCTGCAGTTGATAACAAGCAAACCGTAAGACGGTAGACAAGGTACAGGTATTCCTCGACTTACAACCACAGTTGAGCCCCCAAAAAGTGTTGTGGTTCACTGGCAGCAGGTGTAGATGGCTGAGGTCTCGGAGAGCGAGGACTCAGACGAGGGGCCTGCGTGGGATGCAGGGATGGGGCCAGGACCATCAGGGAGTGGAGATGGTGGCGGCTGGCAGCAGTGAGGAAGTGGCCCCCGAGGAGCCTGTGCCCAGAGCGTGTGCGCGCAGGGCTGCTTGAAGGAAAGAGCGGCTGCAGCAGCACGGGCGACTCGGGAGTAAGGCTGCAAGGTAATGGCCCCTCCCTTAAGGGATAAAAGCCAGCTGAGAAACTGGAGTTCTTTGCAGAAGGCAAAGAAGTTTTATACTCGAGCCTGGTGGATATTCAGCATATCTGAGTTGGTGTTTGGAAACTTTGATTTATTGTTTAGGAACTTTATCTGGTGTTCCTTGGCAGCCGTGCAAAAACTTGTCAAGGCTCTTCCTTATCGGAGCGAATTAGTTGGAAGCAGCCTTTGATCTGTGAAGAAACAGGATTCGTAAATGAAACATTAAAAGGTGGTGCTTGGTATCTCTGTCTTGTGTTTGCTCTCTGGGAACCAGGTTTGGGCCAGAACATAAAGTGAGTTTTGCCCCATTTTACGACTTTTCTCACCACATTTGTTCGGCAAATCACTGCCGTTCTTAAATGAGTCACATGGTCATGAAGTGAATCTTGGTTTATCCCCATTGACATTGCTTGTAAGCAGGTCACCAAAGGGGATCACATGATTCCGGGACACTGTGACCGTCATAAACGTGAGCCAGTTGTTCATTCGAATATACATGACGTGACCATGGAGATGCTGCAACGGTCGTAACTGTGAAAATGGTCATAAGCCACTTTTTTCAATGCTGTTGTAACAATAGCAATAGCCCTTAGACTTCCATGCCGCTTTGCAGCCCGCTCTTAAGGGGTTTACAGAGTCAGCCTCTTTCCCCCAACAATTTGGGGTCCTCATTTTACCCACCTCGGAAGGATGGAAGGCTGAGTCAACCTGGAGCCAGTCGGTTAGGATCGAACTGCTGGCAGTGGGCAGAATTAGCCTGCAATACTTCAGGCCTTGGTACTCTCTCCGCTCCTGTTCAACATTTATACGAAGCCGCTGGGTGAGACCGTCCGTCACCGTGGACTGAGGCATCACCAATATGCTGATGATACTCAGCTGTGTGTCTCGGCCCGTGGTGAGTTCAAGTGTTGCTGTGTCCTCCCTCTCGCAGTGCCTGGAGGCAATTAGGGGGTTGGATGGGGAGCAAGGGTTCAAACTAAACCCTTGCAAGACCGAACGGCTTTGGGTTTGGGGTTCGTTGGTTCAAGGAGAATTACCACCTTTAGTCTTGGATGGGGTGGCACTACCCCAAACAGACCCTGCGTGTAACTTAGGGGTTTTCCTGGACTCACGACTCCTGTTCGAAGAGCAGGTGGCGGTCGTGGCCAGGAGGGCCTTTGCGCAACTGTGAGTTGTGCACCCGTTACGCCCTTTTCCTGGATCAGAGGTTCCCGTCTTGATTATTGCAAGGCGCTCTACCTGGGGCTGCCCCTTGAAAAGCATCTGGAAGCTCCAGTTGGTGCAAAATGCAGCGGCCTGCATGGTTTTATGCAGAACCCGGCATGCACATGTATCGTCTCTCCTGCAGGAGCCGCATTGGTTGCCGATTTGCTTCCGGGTGCAATTCAAGGTGCTGGTTGTCACCTTTAAAGCCCTTCGTGGCTTGGGACCAGGTGATCTGAGGAAACATCTCTTGTCAATCACATCCACCCGACCCATTGGAGCGAGGAGGCAGGGGACGTTGTGAGTCCCACCTCTGAGGGAGATACACCTGGTGGGACCCAGAAGAAGGGCCTTCTCCGTGGTGGCTCCCTCCCTCTGGAACGTCATCCCCCCCAGAGATTAGAATGGCCTCCTCATTAATACTCTTCCGAAAGGCACTGAAGAAGAAGAAGACCTCGTTTTGCCCGCCGGCCTGGGGAACCCAGGGTGGGATGGAGCCCATCAGGTAGCTAGTGTGACCTGTCGCCAGGGAGGGGGAGGGGAGTTGGTTTTTGATTTTCTGTTGTTTTTGTTTTTCCCAAATTTTGTCCTATTGTACTTTACTAGTTTATTTGATTTTTTTTTGTTAGTTTTTATTGTTTTTATTTTTTGTTTTAAATAGGGTTTTACATTGTGTAAGCCGCCTCGACTTGCCATGGGCGAATAGGCGGCAATATAAATAAAATAAATAAATAAATAAATACTTCATTTTAACTACTAGGATGGAGGGAGGGAGGGAAGGAAGGAAAAGGAAGGAAGGAAGGAAGATAGCAATAGTACTTAGACTTATACACCGCGTCACAGTTGCTTTTACAGCCCCTTCTAAGCTGTTTAGAATCAGCCTCTTGACCCAAACAATCTGGGTCCTCCTTTTACCCACCTCGGAAGGACGGGAGGCTGAGTCAACCTTGAGCCAGTTAGAATTGAACTGGTGGCAATGGCCAGAGTTTGCCTGCAGTACCACATTCTAACCACAGGCAGTGAGAGAAGGAAGGAAGGAAAATAGCAATTGCGCTTATATACCGCTTCATAGTTTGGTGGTTCAAATGCCGCATAATGGAGTGAGCTCCTGTTATTTGTCCCAGCTTCTGCTAACCTAGCAGTTCGAAAGCATGTAAAAATGCAAGTAGAAAAATAGGGACCCCTTTGGTGGGAAGGGAACAGCGTTCCTCCGTGCACCTTCGGCGTTTAGTCCTGCCGGCCACAGGACCACGGAGACGTCTTCGGACAGCTCTGGCTCTTCTTCGGCTTTGTAACAGAGAGGAGCAGTGCCCCCTAGAGCCAGAAATGACTAGCATAGATGTGCGAGGGAAACCTTTACCTCTACTGCTTCACAGTGCTTTTACAGTCCTATCTAAGCGGTTTACAGAGTCAGCCTTTTACTCCCCCAACAATCTGGGTCCTCATTTTACCCACCTCGGAAGGGCAGAAGGCTGAGTCGACCTTGAGCCTGGTGAGAATCGAACTGCCAAATTACAGGCAGCCTGCAGTCCGCAGAAGCAGCCTGTAGTATTGTATTTCTAACCACTGCGCCAGCACCATAAATCTAGCATTTTAGCAACCCAGCTGCAATTTTAATATTTTGATGTCTCATAGTGTGTAAAAATTGAGCGTGGAGTGGATCAATTATAGAGCCCCTTACAGTTAATCCTCGAGACTTACGAGCAGAATTGAGCACCAAGTTTCTGTTGTTAAGTGAGCTTTGCCCTATCTTTACAACCTTCCTTGCCAGAGTTGTTCAGTGAATCCCTACAGCTGATAAGTTAGTAACCCCGTTGTTAAGTGAATCTGGCTTCTCCCCTTGACTTTGCTCGTCAAAAGGTCGCAAAAGTGGATCAGGTGATCCCGGGATTCAGCAACTGTCATAAGAATGAACTTACGATACACCCAGGGAGGGAGGGAGGGAGGGAGGGAGGGAGGGAAGGAAGGAAGGAAGGAAGGAAGGAAGGAAGGGCGATAGACTTATATACCGCTTCACAGTGCTTTACAGCCCTCTCTAAGTGGTTTACAGAGTCAGCCTCTTGCCCCCAACAATCTGGGTCCTCATTTGACCCACCTCGGAAGGATGGTAGGCCTAGTCCACCTTGAGCCAGTCAGTCAGGATCGAACTGCTGGCAGTGGGCAGAGTCAGCCTGAAATACTGTATTCTAACCACTGAATCACCATGGCTCTTATTATTAGCAATAATAGCACTTGGCTTCCGAGGCCATCAGCCATTGGAATAGCAATAGTCTGAGTCAGCCTTGAGCCTGGTGAGTTTTCAACTGCCAAATTGCAGGCAGGCAGCAGAAGTAGCCCTGGAGTACTGCTTTATAACTTTGAATCGTCACTAAATGAACTGTTGTAAGTCTAGGATTACCCATACCATTGATTGATTTTTTTTTTTTTAATTGCCTTATTCCTTCCCTGTGCAGGTGGGCCTTTTTGTAGACTTTTTCGTCCACCTCTTCACCAGAATCAAATTCCACGTGGTGCAGAACTGTATCTTTTCTAGTTTGGATGGGGGTCTTGAAAGTTGACGGGGGGGTGGGGGGGACGCCAATCGCCCCATTGGAGGAATCCTGCTGGCCTTGGGCAGGGCCCATTGTTTGGGGCGAAGCAGTTTCCTTCCTCTCGGGCCGGGTACATTTTCAGGAACGTCGCTTGGTGCTTCTCCTTCCTTTCCTTGACTCCGTCTCTGTTAGCGGTGGAGGACTGCAGCGAGAAAGGTTGCCTAGCCATCTCGCTGCTAGAGCTACTGGGCTTCAACCTCACCTTCATCTTCCTGGCCAGCCTCTTTGTCTTAATCCAGGTAAGGCTTCCCTTCCGGTTCACAGGGAATAGATTTACAATCGCCAATACAAGGACTATCATATGTACGAGAAGAATACGTACGTGATGACCTGGGTTGTGGCACAAAGACAACCCAGCCAGATAATAAGTGGGGGGGGGGTCCCTTTATTAGCTCCAACTTCGCCTCTAATGTCCCCGGTTACCTTCCGGTTTGGAGAAAAACTCTCCCAGGAACCTGCAACGGTCTTTGGCTGAAGAAATTCCAGTGCAAAACATTGTAAACAGAAAACTTTAAACTATAAACCCAACCAAGCAAGATAAGGCAACAAATCCAGCAGGGCACGATAAGGAGGTCCAGGAGTGAAGTAACACAGCAGTAAATCAAGTTGGGAGGATGCCAGGAACTCTAATAACCAAGATAACCGCAACCAAGATAAACTCAATGTTTGTTTCCGACAAATGCCCCTTCCCAAACTGCCTCTCCTTTAAACTCCCTCCCTAGGTGTGGCTTGTGAAGGGAATCAGGGCCCTTTCCTCCCTCATAAGCCATGCCACCCATGTTGCTCTCTGCTCTGTTCCTCCCTGCATGCCCTAGGATGAAGAGGAGGTGGGCCTTGGTCTTCCTCTGAACCCCCTCTCCCTTGTTCTACCTCTCCCCTGCTCTGCCGAGCCGGACTGTGCCCTTCCCCAGTTTCCTCCACAGCCACCAGAGCCACACTCCCACTCCCTGTCAGCTGTTCGTCTTCCTCCTGGGAGTCAGACTCCTATGGGGGAATGACAAGATAGCGCTTACGAGAGTTGAAATTTCAGTAGTCATCAACTTTTTAAAAATTAGTTTATAATGTAAAATAAAAGAAAATAGTAGGAAAGATAGGCGATGGGGAAAGGGAAGGAGAAAGTGTAGGGAAAAAGGGGGGAACGAAAGAAAAGATGTTGATTTCCCTTTGGTGCAGTTGTGTAAGATAATATCAAACCTCAGCTTTTTACTTTTACATAGTAATATAAAGTGGTCATTTTTATAACAACAAACCTGTCCAATCAAGTCTGGGGCAGTACAAGAATGCCCTTGCCTAAACCCACAATAAAAATTTCAATTTTTTCCCACTTTGATCCCAAAGTCCAGGAGCAGTTTCCAAGTTGAAGCAAAAGTTATTGTGCTTTTTTTCCTTCAATCAAAGCCGTCGGTTTAGCCGTCTCTGCCAACTCCATCAACTTTTGCAGCCATTCATCCAAAGGGTCCTTCCATTTTTGGGCATAAAGTAATCTTGCTGCCCTCAACATGTACAGCAACAAAGTTCCAGCTTTTTTTCTTCCTCCCAAGTCTTTTTCCATTAAACCCAAAAGGTAGATTCCTCGAACTACGACGACAGTTGAGCCCAGCATTTCCACCGTTAAGCAAGACAGTGACTTAAGTGTCTCACTGTATTTATGGTATTGTATTCATGTCATTATAAATTATATAATACCTTTAAATAGTGTAAGCTGCCCAGAATTATCATCTGGCAAGATGGGCGGCTAATACATTTTACAAATAAATAAATGTGAGTTTTGCCCCCTTTTTATGACCTTTCTGGCCACGTTGGTTAAGTGAATCTTTGCAGGCTAGAAACGTGGTTGTTACTAATGATGGATGGAAAGTAATCAAGGAGAGAAGCGACCTGGAGTTAAGGAGAAACTTCCTGACAGTGAGAGCAATTAACCAGTGGAACTGCCTGCCTCCAGAAGTTGTGACAGCTCAAACACTGGAAGTTTTTAAGAAGAGACTGGACAACCATTTGTCTGAAGTGGTATAGGGCAGTGATGGTGAACCATTTTGTTGTGGTGTGCCCCTGCGCATGCGCGCAACCCCCCCCCTACCTGCACTGCACATGGACGTACCTCCCAGCTGATTTTTCGGCCCGTTTGAGGCCGTTTTCGTCCTCCCGGGGGCTCGAGGGAAGCCTCTACAGCCTTTGGAGGCAAAAAAACAGGCCCATTTCAGCACTTCCGGTTTTGGCACTTCCGGTATTTCCGGACACGCATGCACAGCGCAGGTAAGTTTGGCTAGGGCTCGCGTGCCTGCACCAGTGGCTCTGCATGCCACCTGTGGCACGCGTGCCATAGATTCACCATCCCAGGTGTAGGGTCTCCTGTTCGAGCAGGGGGCTGGACTAGAAGACCTCCAAGGTCCCTTCCAGCTCTCTTCTGAATTTGCTTTAAAAAAGATTTGAATCTGGCTTTCCCCATCGACTTTGCTTGTCAGAAGGTTGCAAAAGGTGATCCCAGCAGCAGCACCGTCATAAAAATGAGCTAGTTGCCAAACGTCTGAATTTGGATTACTCGGCCCATGGGGATGCTGCAACGGTCATAACTGTGGGGAAAAAACAAGTCCTAAGTCACTTGTTTCACAGTGTTGTTGCAACTTCGAACGGTCACGTCGTAAATCAGGGACCACCTGTACTGAAGAACTAGGCAGGTAAACGGGAGCTTTCTTGTTGTTTCCTTACTGCCATTGTTTCCTAGTTTGCTGCCAACCAGGTAAACAGCCTCCTTCATTCCCAGCACTGCGGACTAACTTGGGTCTAGTTTTGTCCCGGTAGCCCTCGCCTCTCCAGAGTCCATCACAGCCTCCCGTGTTGTGGCTGTCAGGGCTCCAACAGGCACCCACATTCAAATCATAAGTCTCTAGCCGCATCTCACAGAGTGAAAAGGATTGATTTATTAGGAGTTGACATGTCGGTGTTTCCTGGTTGCAGCCGACTCTGATACATCATTCATTTCACCCTTGACCCTGGTCTTCCCCCCTCCCCCCTGGATGTATATTCTCCAGTGGGACACATCCATAGCCAAGATTCATCATGACATGCCCCTGGTGGAGACTGACTCTGAGGGAGAGGAGGAAGAGCCGACAGGGAGTGGAAGTGTGGCTCTGGAGGTTGTGGAGGAGGCTGGGGAAGGGCAGAGGCCGGCTGGGGAGTCAGAGCAGGACCCAGGCCCATCCCCTCTCCATCCTAGGGCACGCAGGGAGGAGAGGATAAGGGAGAAACGTGGTCTATTCTGGAGGAGAGGGCCTCGATCCCCTTCAATTGGCTGCAGCTGTGACAACTGAATAAGAGTATGGGCCTGCATAGTGGCGAACACTGGAAACAAAGCATGGAAATATCTCTAGTTTATAGTTCCTCTCTGAGTTTGGCGTCCTTCCCAGTGTGTGTTATCTGTGGGCATCCTCCAGCCCTTATCTTGCCTGGTTTGTGTTGCTTTTCCTTCTTCGTGTAACTGTTTGTGGGGGAGTTTTTTGTCTTCTGTCAAAGATATTCAGAGCTTGGAAGCAAAGTGAAGGAATAAAAGGAGCTTCCCCTGTTTTCTGTGACTGTGTTTGTTTTGTATCCCACCCTGGGTTATTACTCTCCAGTAATAATCTTGCGCGCCAACAGCTTCGGCTGCCTAGCAATTATCTGAAGCATTTAAGGAATGCACTGCTTTCCCCCCCACTCCCTTTCTGCTGGCAACTAAAAAAACCAAAGAAGTGTTTTTTTTAGTTGACAGTGGCTTCCTTTCCAGCCAGTAGCTGCCGGATCTGGGATTCCAGAGATCAAGTGTTACTTGAACGGAGTCAAGGTCCCCGGGATCGTGCGTCTTCGGACTCTGATCTGCAAAGCTCTGGGGGTGCTTTGCAGCGTGGCTGGAGGTAACCCCAAAATCGGTCCTCGGTCTTTCTGGCATTGGGAAAGTCGCTGGTTTTCTCCCGTTAACCGGCCGTATCTTTTCTCTCCCAGGTCTTTTCGTAGGGAAGGAAGGCCCCATGATCCACAGCGGCGCTATCGTCGGGGCCGGCCTACCTCAGGTGAGCGCGAGCACAAGGCTCATCCCAATGGGGCAGAAATGCCTTTTTTTTTCTTCTTCTGAAAATGCTTCTCCGGATCTGTGCTTGGTGTGTTCCAATGCAGGTAAAAAAAGCTGAGTTTTAGTTAAACTTTTCAGAGGGTTTCAGGAGGTACTAATACCACTCTATAAAGCCTTGGTAAGACCACACCTAGAGTAGTGCTACTGCATCTAGTTTTGGTCACCCCACTGTAAAAAAGAGGTTGAGGCTCTAGAAAAAGTACAGAGAAGAGCAACCAGGATGATTAGGGGACTGGAGACTAAAACACATGAAGAACGGTTGCAGGAACTGGGCCTGGCTAGTCTAGGGAAGAGAAGGACCAGGGGAGACAGGAGAGCAGCCTTCCAATATTTGAGGGGCTGCCCCACAGAGAGGAGGAAGGGGTCAAGCTATTTTCTAAAGCACCTGAAGGCCAGACAAGGAATAATGGATGGAAAGAAAGAAAGAAAGAAAGGGAAGGAAGGAAGGAAGGAAGGAAGGAAGGAAGGAAGGAAGGAAGGAAGAAAGAAAGAAAGAAAGAAAGAAAGAAAGAAAGAAAGAAAGAAAGAAAGAAAGAAAGAAAGAAAGAAAGAAAGAAGAAAGAAAGAAAGAAAGAAAGAAAGAAAGAAAGAAAGAAAGAAAGAAAGAAAGAAAGAAAGAAAGAAAGAAAGAAAGAAAGAAAGAAAGAATTCTTTAGTGTGATTGGACACACAAGGAATCTGTCTTGGTGCAAATTCTCTCAGTGTCCATAAAAGAAAAAATACATTTTGTCAAGAGTCAAGAACCATCAGGTACAACACTTAATAATAGTCATAGGGTACAATAAGCAATCGAATCATACTAGGAAACAGTCAATATAAATGGAATGAATGGAAACTGAACAAGGAGAGATTCAACCTGGAAATAAGGAGGAATTTTCTGACAGTGAGAACAATCAACCCACGGAAGAGAAGTTGCCTTTGGAAGTTGTGGGAACTTCATTCCTGGAAGCTTTCAAGAAGAGATTGGACTGCCATTTGTCAGAAATGATGTTGGGTCTCCCGCGTGGAGGGGTGGCGTTTGGACTAGATGACCTACAAGGTCTCTTCCAACTCTGATTATCTGTTATCTCTCATCCGGGGCCAAAGATTCCTGGCAGGAAAATCCCAGTTCTGCCACCTGCGTGTTTCCAAATTTGGCCAACCTGGAATAGGCACTGGTCCCTGGGCCCCAGGTGGATGAGTTCTGATCTTTGTGTCTGCTTTTATAGTTGTGAGATTAAGAAGAGTTAATCCAGGGGCATTCTGGTTCGGCCCGGTTCGGTAGCTCCGAAGATCCACTGGGAGTGAACTGGTTTGTTCCAACGATCAGCTGCTGGGCCTGCCTGCCCGCCTAGGCTCCATATTGGCTATTATTTCCTGCTTTTGAAGCTTAGCTGCTTCGCGGGCACAGAAGGTTGCCGCACACCAGCTGTTTAACACACACGGAGAGGTGAAGGATTGCAGGAGAAGATCAGTAGGAAAGCCCCTGCGCATGCGCAAAGCATGCATTTGGTGCACGTGCGCGCAAAGGGCGTGCCTCCGCGCAGAACACGCCCACCAAGCCATGCCCACCGAACCAGCGGTAAAACCATTTAAATCCCGCCACTAAGTTAATCTTTTCGTTTTTCTTTCCAAAAAAAAAAAAAATGGACACTAGATAATTACAGGACTTAACAACCCCAATTGAACCCAGCATTCCTGCTGCTAAGTCAGACGGTCAACTCATAAAACCTTTCTGTGGTGTTTGTTAAGTGAGTTTTTCCCCGTTTTACGCCTTTTCTTGCGTGTTAAATGAATCCCTGCGGCTGTTAAGATCAGCCACCCGGTGGTTCAACGCATCTGGCTTCCCTCATTGGCTTTGCCAAAGGGGGAATCCCATGACCTCCGCGGCTCTGCACCCCGTCATAAGTACATGCCAGTTGCCAAGCCTCTCAATTTTGATCACGTGACCCCGGGGATGCTGCAGTGGTTGTAAGTGTGAAAAACAGTCGTAAGTCCCTTTTTTCACTGCCATTGTCACTTTAAACGGTCACTAAGTGAACTGTTGCAAGTCGAGGATTACCTGTGTAGCATCACTATACATATAATACTTGGCAAAACAGGAATTATCCTTCAACATTCACTTACTTTTCTGTCTTTTTTTTCTTTCTTCCTTCCTTCCCTTCCTCCCTTCCCTTTTCTTTCTTTCTTTCTTTCTTTCTTTCTTTCTTTCTTTCTTTCTTTCTTTCTTTCTTTCTTTCTTTCTTTTCTTTCTTTCTTTCTTCCTTCCTTCCTTCCTTCCTTCCTTCCTTCCCTTCCCTTCCTTCCTTCTTTCTTTCTTTCTTTCTTTCTTTCTTTCTTTCTTTCTTTCTTCCCTTCCCTTCCCTTCCTTCCTTCTTTCTTTCTTTCTTTCTTTCTTTCTTTCTTTCTTTCTTTCTTTCTTTCTTTCTTTCTTTCTTTCTTTCTTTCTTTCTTTCTTCCCTTTCCTTCCTTCCTTCCCTTCCCTTCCTTCCCTTCCTTCCCTTCCTCCATTCCCTTCCCTTCCTTCCTTCCTTCCTTCCTTCCTTCCTTCCTTCCTTCCTTCCTTCCTTCCTTCCTTCCTTCCTTCCTTCCTTCCTTCCTTCCTTCCTTCCCTTCCTCCCTTCCCTTTTCTTTCTTTCTTTCTTTCTTTCTTTCTTTCTTTCTTCCTTCCTTCCTTCCTTCCTTCTTCCTTCCTTCTTTCCTTCCTTCCTTCCTTCCTTCCTTCCTTCCTTCCTTCCCTTCCTTCCCTTCCTTCCCTTCCTTCTTTCTTTCTTTCTTTCTTTCTTTCTTTCTTCCTTTCTTTCTTTCTTTCTTTCTTTCTTTCTTTCTTTCTTTCTTTCTTTCTTTCTTTCTTTCTTTTTCCCTTCCCTTCCCTTCCTTTCTTTCTTTCTTTCTTTCTTTCTTTCTTTCTTTCTTTCTTTCTTTCTTTCTTCCTTCCTTCCTTCCTTCCTTCCTTCCTTCCTTCCCTTCCCTTCCCTTCCCTTCCCTTCCCTTCCCTTCCTCCATTCCCTTCCCCTTCCTTCCTTCCTTCCTTCCTTCCTTCCTTCCTTCCTTCCTTCCTTCCTTCCTTCCTTCCTTCCTTCCTCCCTCCCTCCCTCCCTCCCTCCCTCCCCCTCCCTCCCTTCCTTCCTTCCTTCCTTCCTTCCTTCTGCAGTTCCAGAGTATCTCTTTAAGGAGGATCCGGTTTAATTTCCCCTATTTCCGAAGTGACAGGTATGTGGGCTCCTCGATTGGAGAAGGTAATGGCTCTCTGTGTAGGAGAAAGACGTGTTTTCAGATTTGCTGTGTTGCTATGGGATAGGGTTGCAATGCTGGGTCTCTTTTAGAAAAGCAGTTGAAACCCTCTGATTAATGGGCGCTTTCATTATTGGCTGCCAATCAGATACTGGGCCACAACTGACACCCATGGATGGAGAAGCTATTTATTTTCCTCCTCTTCTAAAATTTCTACTTGTGAAATCCGCTCAGCTCTTTAAAAAGTCTCCAGCTCCTCCACGGTGAATAAAACCACCGGCATTTTTTTTTTCTCCCTTGGCATTTTTGAAGGGAAGTGAACTCCACCACCTTTTCAAAATCTGTTTTTTAAAACCGTGTGGATCTGAGGCTCTCACGTCTTGAATTGAAGGCCATATATTGCTGTTCCGAAAATCCAATTGCTTTAACTGCTGCGTGATGTTTTGAACTTATCAGCCTCTTGGCTCAGTAGATTGGCTGGCTGGAGCTTGTCTGACAGACCTTGCTAAGTACACCATGGTTTAGCTTCCAGCTAGCATGGAACAGCCGTAAGGAATCCTGAGAAGGACTGTTACAATGTGTGAATCCCTAGGTCTTTTTCGATTCATTGATTGGCCAATTATTTGTCCAGAATGGTATACAGCCGTGGTAGTCAACCTGCTCCCTACCGCCCACGAGTGGGCGTTCCAGCTTTCATGGTGGGCGTTAGGGGTTTTGTCCCCTACTTTATAAACCACCATTACTGTGGGACCGGTGGGCGGTTAGAGAAAACTTTACTATTAACAGAGATACAAAAATGGGTGATAGGTATAAAAAGGTTGACTACCCCCTAGTATACAGTCTCCTGCTTGAGCAAGGGGTTGGACTAGAACAGGGGTCCCCAACCACCGGGCCCCGGACCGGTACCGGTCCGTGGATCATTTTTTACCGGGCCGCCGGTACTTGGGCACCGCCATCTTGTTTCGACGGCGCTTGAGAAAGTGCTTCCGGGTGAGCTTGTCGGTCGTCGGTTGGAAAGCGGCATTTGGGTGCTGAAGGAATCCTCGCGCCTTAGTTTCGTCGAAGTGGGGGGGCGGCTTCAAACGAAGAGCCATCCTGATGGCGGTGGAGTCTCGCGTTACTCAGGAGGAGATTAAGAAAGAGCCCGAAAAGCCCATAAAAGTGAGAAGGTACAAAGGAGGAATTGAAGGTGGCGGGGAGAAGCGGGGGACGGCTGGCTGGCAGGTCGCTCGGCTCGCCTTGCCTTGGTCGTGCGTGCTGATGCCGGTACCGGTCCGTGGATCATTTCATTTTTATTTTACCGTTCCCTGGTACAAAAAAGGTTGGGGACCACTGGACTAGAAGACCTCCAAGGTTCCTCCTTACCTTGTTATTCTATCTTCTGTGAGCCACTGGATGTACTTCTTAAAACATGCCCATTGCCCTTTTCCCGACGGGGTATGGAAAATACGATGTTGCTCCCGTGTTTGTTCTTCCTGCCTCTCAGGCGTGTTTTTCCCCCCCCTCTTAGGGACAAAAGAGATTTTGTGTCTGCCGGTGCGGCCGCTGGAGTGGCCGCAGCCTTTGGGGCACCCATTGGAGGGACGCTTTTCAGCCTAGAAGAGGGCTCTTCCTTTTGGAACCAGGGCCTCACGTGGAAAGTGGTGAGACCAAACTCTCAGCTCAGCCCCCCGTGGGTCTGGCGGGTGGATCGGGAGGCAGGACCCCTGCCATCCTATCAGTGGTGGGATTCTGTGGGTGTGGCTTGGTGGTCTTGGCAGGGGAAGGATCCTGCAAAATCCCCCTTCCCTCCCCACCCCATTAACCTGCTTTCCAGCTCCATTCTCCTGTGCAGGGCAACCAAAGGAGACCCAGCCAATCAGCTGGGACTCGGGAGGCGGAGAATAGATGTGGGCGGGGCCAGCCAGAGGCGGTATTTGCTGGTTCTGCGAACTAGTCAAAATTTCCGCTACCGGTTCTCCGGAACAGGTCAGAACCGGCTGAAGACCACCTCTGTGTCCCGTGTTCATGTGTTACCGGAGAGCTGTCGGCAGGCCTTTTCTCTCCGAACATGGCATAGACAGCCAGTCCTCGAACTTACGACCGCAATTGAGCCCCAAAATTTCCACGGCTAAGCGAGGCTGTTGTTCAGTGAATTTTGTCCCCGTTTTTACGACATTTCTTGCCACGGTTGTTCCGTGGATCGTGGCAGTTGTTCAGTCAGTAACAACTGCCAGTAGTGAAATCTGGCTTCCCCCGTTGACTTTGCTTGTCAAGAAGGTCGCAAAAGGGGATCGCACTGAGACACTGCAACCGTCATAAACATGAGTCAGTTGCCAGGCATCCGGATTTTGATCACGTGGCCATGAATGGAGGCTGCAACGGTTATTAAGTGTGGGAAAACGGTCGTAAGTCGTGTTTTTTTCAGTGGTGTTGTAACTTCAAAGTCACCGAAAGAATGGTCGTAAGTCGAGGCAAGCTTTGGGACCTTGAAAATGGCCGCACGGATCCTGGGAATGACCTGGGTTTGTGTGCCTTTTCCTTCCAGCTCTTCTGCTCCATGTCCGCCACCTTCACCCTCAATTTCTTCCGCTCCGGCATTCAGTTTGGAAGCTGGGGCTCTTTCCAGTTGCCAGGCCTGCTGAATTTTGGGGAGTTCAAGGTACGCCTTACTTGACTCTGAATCTCTTTTCCTTGGTTAGAAAACCCATCTTTTTTCCCCCCTAAAACCAATGTACAAAAAATCTCCTAGGCCCGTGATGGCGAACCCAGAGCCACTTGTGCTGGCATGCGAGCCGCAGGCAAACTTACCTCACTGCGCATGCGCACGCCCCCCAGTTGAGTTTCGGGCTTGAGGAAAGCTTTCGCAGACCGAAAATTAGGCCCGTTTCGTCACTTCCTGTATTTCCGGAAATACCGGAACTGACGAAACGGGCCCATTTTTCGGCCTGCAAAGCCTGCAGAAGTTTTTCTCAAGCCTCTGGGAGGCCGAAAAAGGCCTTAAACAAGCCGAAAATCAGCCGGGAGGCGCCGTGCAGGTAAGGGGGTAGGGAGGGATTGCACACTCACGCACAAGGGGCGGGGAGGTGCACTTTGCCTTCTGGGTGCTGGCATGTGAGCGTGAGTATGCGCACAGTTTTTGGCACAGGAGCCCATAAAGGTTAGCCACCACTGTCCTAGGCTAATAATAATTTAGCCTTTCCTTCCCCGGGGTTTCCAGATAGAAGGGGGCCTTTCACACAAGCAACCCTGGCTAAGAATGGCCTCCGAGCCTTCCTTAATAGAGGGGTTCTGACCCAGCTCCCCAAACACAACAAACCCTCTGAAGTGAACTCAAAGATTCCTCTAATTAGGAGTGCCAGCAAAAAAAGGTTTATCTCTCATCGCAGGCTAATAAATATGTCCAGCAGGGAGATTAATAGTTGCTTGCTGCATCTATTCACCTCCGCCCCCTGCCTTTTATCCCCAGAGCTAGGCTGGGGCTTTGCTAGCAGTGTTGGCTCTTCTGTCCCAAGGACCGGCCCATAGATTTCCACTGCTCTCCTCTCCTCTGCCTTCTGCACATCTGTGCATCAGGCACTGGACCCAGCTGTTCCTCCTCTTCCTCATCAGCCACCTCCGGACCTGGGAGCTGTTGACTCTCCATCTGAGGGCTGACGGACGGCCCAGGCTGTCTCTCTCTCTCTCTCTCTCTTTCTTTCTCTCTCTCTCTCTCTCTCTCTCTCTCTCTCTCTCTGCGCCAGCTCCATTCCCTCTTCCCCCTCGGAGCTCCCAGGTTGCCTTGATGCTGTCCCTGACTCCCACGCTTCCTCCTCCTCCTCCTCCTCCTCCTCCTCCTCCTCCTCCTCCTCCTCTGATTCGGTGGCTGACAGGCCACCACAGCAGGTCTCCAGGGCCAAGTTACAGAAAGCTGGATTGTGGCCATGAAAGCACGCAAAGAATTTGCACCACTTCCCTTTGTCTTGTCTCTTCTCCCCCCCGTCTCCAGTGTCCAGAGTCTAACAAAAATGCCACCTGTGGACCATCGTGGACCTGGGTTTCTTCATCCTGATGGGGGTCGGTGGGGGCCTCTTAGGGGCCACCTTCAACTGCATCAACAAGAGGCTGGCAAAATATCGCATGAGGAACGTGCACCCCAAGCCAAAGCTGGTCAGGTACCGGGGCCTTTTCTGTGCTCGGAGGGTGTTTTGCTTGTAAAAGCTGCTGGAATTGGGTTTTGTCTAGTTTAATGAAAAGAAGGACTAGGGGAGATATGATAGCAGCCTTCCAATATCTCAGGGGCTGCCCCAAAGAAGAGGGAGTCAAGCTATTCTGCAAAGCACCTGAGAAGGCAGGACAAGAAGCAATAAATGGGTGGAAACTAACCAGGGAGAGAAGCAACCTAGAACTAAGGAGGAATTTCCTGACAGGGAGAACAATTAATCAGCGGAACAACTTTCCTCCAGAAACTGTGAATGCTCCAACACTGGAAGTTTTAAAGAAAGAGATTGGACAACCATTTGTCTGAAATGGGGTTGGGTTTCCTGCCTAAGCAGGGGGTTGGACTAGAAGACCTCCAGGATCCTTTCCAACTTCGTTATTCTGCTTTAATCGGTGTAAAGCAGGAGAAGGCAGGCACGTTTGTGACAGTAGCTGTTGTTGGGGTGCCAGGTTGTGTTGGAGTGACACTTGCTGTGGGTGAAAAGGAAGGGGCTGCATAGGCAGTCCTCAGCTTACAACCACAATTGAGCCGCCCAAATTTCTGTTGTTAAGAGAAGACGGTTAAGTGAGTTTTGTCCCATTTTATGACTTGCTTGCCCCAGACATTAATCGGATCACTACAGTCCTTATGTTAGTAATATGGTTGTTAAGGGAATCTGGCTTCCCCGTGGACTTTGCTTGTCAGAAGGTCGCAAAAGGGGATCGGGTGACTCCAGGACGCTGCAGCTGCAGTTGCCAAGCGTCTGAATTTTGATCCCATGGGGTTATAAGTGTGAAAAATGGTCCTGTCATGTTTTTCAGCGTCACTGTAACTTGAATGAATGTTCAATTGAACAGGTGGTTGTAAGTCGAGGATGCCTGTACTTCCGTTTTCTGTATGCAGGGAGACCTGTGGGCAAGTGTGAGGGACACTATTCCCATGTTGCCTTGGGCTCCATGAGGGTTCTGACCAAGGCTTCCAAGACCATAATTAAGCACACGCTCAGTTAAAACAATTCCTGTTTTATTTCAACGCTGGGAATTATGTTCATTCCCAGCCCGTAATGAGTCCCAAACAGTCCCTCGAGATAAGCACCCACCTTTCTCTCCTTTGAATTGCTGCCAACAACTAAAGTGCCAAATGAATTATAAAAAACCAACCGAAGTACAAAGTCCACACAGAGCTTCAAGGTTGAATCCGAACTGAACGAAAGACTTTGCTTCCTGCAAAGGTTCCTCTACCTTTGCCTGTCCTTTATACCTTAGGGAAGGGGCAATCACCTCCAAGCCTTACTCCCAAGTTGCTCCTTTTGTTTTAGCTGCTCTTGCCTTCTAGCAGCTCTGTGCATACGCACACTGGGAACAGGCTCCCCTGGTTCCTCTGCCTCGCTGCTGCCAGATTCTGGAGGCTCCAGAGTCAGCACCCCACTCCCAGATGGTCCTGGCCCCATCTCTGCATTGGACGCAGGACCCTCCTCCCAGTCCTCCCCAGACTCCCGGACTGGTCCCCGTTCTTCCCCACTGTCCGATTCCACTGCCGTCTGCACCAGCTGCTGGCAGACCACAACAATGAGGAGAAAAATCACCAGTACAGTCAGTCCTCAACTTACAACAGTTCATTTAATGACTGCTCAAGGTTACAACGGCAGGGGAAAAAAGTGACTTAGGACCGTTTTTCACAGTTGCAACCTTTGTCGCCTCCCCCTGATCGTGTGATCGAAATTCAGACGCTCGGCAACTGGTTCCATATTTATGACTGTTGCCGTGTCCCCTATTGCGACCTTCTGACAAATCAAGTCGAGGGGCAAGCCAGATTTACTTAACAACCGGGTGGACTAATTTAACAAATGCAGTGATTCACTGAACAACTGTGGCATGAAAGGTCATAAAATGGGGGCAAAATTCACTTAACCAATGTCTCACTTAATGGCAGACATCTTGGGCTCCCTTGTGATCCTAAGTCGAGGACTGGCTGCCCCTTAAATCAAGGGTTTTGGGGGTCTCTCCAGCTCAGCTGGAATGGGGGGTGATGACTTTACTTGACTAGTTTATGTTACTTTACTTTTCTACTTTACTTTTCTTTACTGTTTTACATTACTACTTTACTTTATTATTTCACTGCTTTACTTTATTATTTCACTGCTTTACTTTATTATTTCACTGCTTTACTTTATTATTTTACTGCTTTACTTTATTATTTTACTGCTTTACTTTATTATTTTACTGCTTTACTTTATTATTTCACTACTTTACTTTATTATTTCACTGCTTTACTTTATTATTTCACTGCTTTACTTTATTATTTTACTACTTTACTTTATTATTTTACTACTTTACTTTATTATTTCACTGCTTTACTTTATTATTTTACTACTTTACTTTATTATTTTACTACTTTACTTTATTATTTCACTGCTTTACTTTATTATTTTACTGCTTTACTTTATTATTTCACTGCTTTACTACTTTACTGCTTTACTTTAATCCTTTACTACTTTACGGTCACTGCACCTCCTACAACGAAATTAAATTCCATCTTCAGTGTACATTATATAACTATAAAAATAAAACACAAACGCACATCCTTCACACTCCACACACTGAATTGAAAACCCGCAACACTGCACCAAAACTGCATTATATACAGTAGAATTCGACAGAGCTCCTGCCCTGGGATAGAAGCTGTTTTTCAGCCGATTTGTCCTTGTTTTTATTATTCTGTACCGTCTGCCAGATGGTAATAGTTCAAAAAAAACCAACAACCACCAAACCCTATTTCCAGGACATTGGCGTGATTCTCTTGTGCTTTTGTGTTGCTTGCAGAGTCCTGGAGAGCCTGTTGGTGTGTCTGACAACCACGCTTGTGATATTTGTTGCTTCGATGCTTCTCGGGGAATGCCGGCCACTCTCTTCCGCTGACCACGGGGACAACAGCTCCGCCCTCAGCCTGCAGGTGAGCGGGGAACGTTTCATGCTTACGCGCCTCAAAAGGTGGAGGTGTATCTCAGTGTCACCTCTGGGGTTTTATAAAATCCTTTTTAAACCCTTCCTTCCATTTTGAAGGTTGCCAGGGAAACGGTTGCAGAGCCCCAGGACAAGTCTTGGGGGGGGGGGGGACTCCCTTTTAGAGGATAGATAGAGGAAGTCCTCGCCTTACGACCACAGTCAAGCCCAACGTGTCTGTTACTAAGAGAGACGTTTGCTAAGTGAATTTTGCAACCTTTCTTGACACGGTTTTACTTATTCATTTGATTTATTTTAGAAAATTTATCTTGCCACCTGCTCACACTTGGCGACACAAGGTGGCGGACACGAATATCCAAACCATGTAAAAGAAATAAAAAGAAAGATAATAAAATCTATATATATATATAAAAGCGAAAGACCACTACATGGATCATCACAAAATCTCCAGAACCGTAAAGCCTATAAACTTGAAATTGGGCACGTATCTTCCTCTTGGCTCCCTAACAAAGGACTTTTCGAAATGACCATCAGACCCATTAGCATTTCCTATATTATTATTATTATTAACACGCTCTGATGCTAAGGAGTTCTACTCCCCCTCCCCACCTGAAAAGAAATCTCTTCCAAATGCAAAACACAAGCAGAGGAGAGGAGTTTCAGTTTCAGAGCACCAAGCAGCTTTAGTATAGAACAGTTGAGCTAAGCCACACCCAGGCTCCTTGCTGTCTCCTTGCTCACATAGTAAATGCTGCTTCAGTTTCCAAACAGCCCTCAGTTCTCTCACACACTGACAGGATGCTAGCCAGATGAATATGGATGGATGCTAGTAGGCAGAGGCAGAATTTTCCCCCCTTATTTTCCTCCCCAAAAACTAAGCCCGACCACAGAGTTTCGTAATGAAGCCACGGGTATTGTAATAAATTAGGAAAATAATCACCCACCCTGGTGACAGCACACATTCATACCAACCATTTCAGGGGCTCCATCTCACTCTGGGGTCCCCAGGCCCCTCTGGCAGAACTGCGTCCCAAGTGAAGGCGCCATCTTGAAAGGTTGCAGCCCTTCGGGGGCCTTGAGAGGTAAATTTTTTAGGGATGCCTGACATGATTTTGGAACCGGAGTTCAAATGCGGCTGCTTGTTTTCTGTCAAGGATTCTTCATCGGAGGAGGTTAATTCAAGCATCAAGACATTCTTCTGTCATAATAATACTTACAACGACATGGCAACCCTGTTCTTCAACCCGCAAGAGTCGGCCATCTTACAACTGTTTCATCAGGAGGGTGAGTGCCTGATCCCAGCCCTGCTCGTTCCGGAGCTGCGAGGAAAAGAACGGGCTATTTTCTCTGTTTTTATGCTTGCCTTCCTCGGTGGATTGGGCAGGGGCTCCAGAGCAGAGGTCTCCAACCCTTTGGACCTCAGGGACCACCAAGCTCATAAATTTAAACCCCGCGGACCACTAATATGAATTTTGACTGACGGTGGCTTGCTGACGTTGGTGGGAAAGTCGGTCCCATATTCCTGAGCTTCAGTAATCACAGGACTGGCCCTTTGGTCATCCTGGAGCAGCTACTCCTCCACCCGGGTGCACCGGCCTGCCACGGACTGGAGGAGGTGCTCCGGGATGACCAAAGGGCCAGTCCTGTGACAACTGCAGCTCAGGAATATGGGACCGACTTTCCCACCAACGTCAGCAAGCCACCCTGGGGCGGATTTTCCTCCTCTGGCGTTGGTCTTACCTTCCAGTTCCAGCTCGCGTGGCTCTACTCAAGGTAAGGTTTGCGCTCGGCCAAAGGGTGGGCAGGCCATGTGGGCGGCACAGCCTTGTGTTCCCGCACAGCCTAGATTAATTGCTTTGGAGGCGGGGGGACATTTCTCTGCAGGCCACCAAAATTTTCTCACGGACCACCAGTGGTCCCCGGCTCACCGGTTGGTGACCACTGCTTCAGAGGGTCCCGGTTAGAAATTTGGAGGAGTCTTAATTTGAGATGAAATTCAGGGAGCTGGGGTTTTCATGGTCTTGGAATTCATGGCTTGAGGGAGGTGCATTTTTAACCAACTTCAGGGAGTCCATAAATTCTCCAAGGTGGCCAACAGCGTCTAAAATTCTCGCGTTTGAAAGTAGTGTGAAAACAAGAGGAAATTGCACAGGTTTTAAGTCCTCCTTCCCTGCTTCTGTGGGACTAGCAGTTCAAATTTCCTGGTCTTGGTCTCTCTTGCACGAGAACAGATCGTTTCTGTTGTCTGCCTTCTCGTGGATGTGAGATGCAAGACTCAAATTATTTAATACAATGCAGAGACAGGTCTGGTTCACAATTCAAAGGTTTATTAAAGAAAATAAGTGTTTGCAAATGGGCCTTCAAGTCCCTTCCAAAGTGGATTGGGTACAAGAAGAGCAAGATCTAATGGTCAAACAATAACATGTTATACACCCTACACAATGCACGCCATGCCTAAGAAGCCCTTCCCACACCCCTTAATATCTCTTAGTCATATTACTATAAGGTAAAGGGTCAGCTTGACCGTTTCTTCCTAGGCACCGGATACCTTATCTGGTTTACTTGTAGCTTGGCCTTGGGCAGATGTCCCTATCTTATGTGTCTGGTTTATTTTGCCTGGGTGGATGTTCCTGTTTTCTAAGAAGCCTGCAACTATCCAAGCACATTTTGTTTAAATGAACATCCTTTGTGATTAGGGTACGGCAACAAAGACAACACAGCTTAATAATGCACTTAATATTTCTAATTCTATTATAAAAGAGTAACTTAATATTTATTTCCTTCAGGGAGATCCATTCGGATCACCCTATTGGCTGGGAGATTATGAGAAACTGTTGGTTGAATTTATCATAGAATTAATAAATTTCCACCCATGCCTATGTTTGTACTGGGTTTGAACCAGGGGTGGGATTCAATTTTTTTAACAACCAGTTCTGTGGCATGGCTTAGTTGGTGGGTGTGGCTTGGTGGTCATGTGACTGGGTGGGCGTGTCCAACTCAACATCCCTCACATCAAGGCACGCATCTCCTCGCCTGGCCTCTCATGACTGTGGGGATGCTGCAACAGTCATAAGTGTGAAAAATGGTCATAAGTCACTTTTTTCAGTGCCATTGTAACTTTGAATGGTCACTCCACACAAGCAAAGTACTAGCAAAAGAGGGGAAAAAACTCCAGAGAAGTTCCTGAGACAGGAAGTCTAGTCCTGCCAAGAATGTAATAAGGGTTAACGGAGAGGCAGTTTCTGTAAGCAACACCAGAATGTTTCCTTCCTGCCTTCCTTACAGGATTAGCCCAGTAATTTCTTCTAACCGGTTCTCCGAACTGCTTAGAATGTTAACAACCGGTTCCAATGAATAGGTGCGAACTGGTAGAATCTCACCCCTGGTTTGAACCAGTGCCACCATAAGTCTAATTTTGCTGGCCTAAACTACCTGCAAACTGATCTATTGATTTATACATACATATTGTGTTTCCCCCAAAATTTGACCTATCCTGAAAACAAGCCCTAGCCCGATTTTCACACCTGCATCTAATATAAGCCCTATCCCAAAAATGAGCTCCTAGTTAAGCCCCACCCACCATCTGGTTGTATGAAGTGGGGTGAGGTGCAGGCGTAAAAATCTAGTGCGCGGGTGGGGGTGGAGCTGCCCCATGCACCCCGTACCCGCTTATCTTAGGACCGCCACAGCCAGGCCTCCCACACCCAGGAGGCGGCGAGGCTCGTCGTGCTGGTGCAGCCGCTCCTGCGCGCAACGACACACCACACCACGCGGTGCCCTGCGAGCAGCTGCAACGACGCAATGAACCTCACGGCTTTCTGCCAGAAGTGGCTGTGACCAGGGCCATGAGTCACGCGGTGTCTAGCTGCGAGCGGCCGCAGAAGATGTCAGGCAACCGCACAGTAGGTGTCAGGGCGTGGGAGGCCTGGCTGCTGTGGCCCTAAGGTAAGCGGGCAAGACATCCCCCGAAAATAAGGCCTGGTGTTGATTTTGGGGGTGAAAATAAAATAAGATTGGGTCTTTTCAGGGAAACACGATACATAAATACATACATACAAACGTATGATTTATGAATTGACTCTTGACGAATGTCTCTTTTCTTTTATGTATACTGAGAGCATTTGCACCAAGACAAATTCCTTGGGTGTCCAACCACACTTGGCCAATAAAGAATTCTATTCTATTCTATTTCTAATTCTAATTCTAATTCTAATTCTAATTCTAATTCCTATTCTATTCTATTCTGTTTTCTGTTCTGTTCTGTTCTATTCTATTCTATTCTATTCTATTCTATTCTATTCTATTCTATTCTATTCTATTCTTCATTCCATTCGATTCTTATTCTTATTCCATTTCATTCTCATTCTCTCTATTCTATTCTCTATTCTAATTCTAATTCTAATTCTATTCTATTATCTTCTATTCTATTCTATTGTAATCTGTTTTCTTCTATTCTATTCTATTCTATTCTATTCTATTTCTAATTCTAATTCTAATTCTAATTCCTATTCCTATTCTATTCTGTTTTCTGTTCTATTCTGTTCTATCCTAATTGCTATTCCTATTCCTATATCCTATCCTATCCTATCCTATTCTATTCTATTCTATTCTATTCTAATCTAATCTAATCTTTCTTCTATTCTATTCTATTCTAATTCTGTTCTGTTCTATTCTATTCTATTCTATTCTAATTCTTACTCTATTCTAATTCTTATTCTATTCTGTTCTAATTCTTACTCTATTCTAATTCTATTCTATATTCTGTTCTAGTTCTATTCTATTCTATTCTGGTCTATAATCTATTCTAATTCTGTTCTAATTCTATTCTAATTCTAATTCTATATTTAATTCTATTCTATATTCTATTCTAATTCTATTCTATTCTAATTCTATTCTAATGTGATTCTATCTTATTGGGCACTCTGGGCAGCTTACAGTTACCTAAAGTTAAAACCAGACATCAAAACCAAAGACACCAGGGGAGGGCGGGGGTGGAAGTGGGGGTGGAAGTGGGATCCATTATTACTCCACCCCAGAGGTCTCCAAACTTGGCCACTTTAAGACTTGTGGACTTCAACTCCCAGCTATGCTGGCTGGAGAATTCTGGGAGTTGAAGTCCGCAAGTCTTAAAGTGGCCATGTTTGCTCCACCCTCTGCTCCACCCCCTCCACTGTGCTAGTCCCCCCACCGGGACCCCAGGCCGACTGGCGCACCCCCTTAACAAAGGATAGGAGGCTTGGGGCTGACCTCACATCGGGGTAAGGTGTCCCAGAGAGCCAGATCCACAGCAGAGCAGGCCTTCCTCCCAGACCCCCGCCAGCCAGAATAATCGGGCCAAGATGGTCCCTGCAATTACCCGGCCCAATGCCGTGCGGGCTGTTTTCAACCTTGAAGGTACCGGATGGGCTTGGCTTTTTTTTTTGCTTTTTTTCCCCCCCTCCGGCTGCCGCTTAAACCCCCTTTCCCCGCTTCTCTCTTCCTGTTTTCCAGGTACTTTCAGCCCTGTCACGCTCTCTCTCTTCTTCTTCCTCTACTTCTTGCTCTCCTGCTGGACTTACGGGATTTCTGTGCCGAGCGGCCTTTTTGTCCCGTCGCTGCTCTGCGGGGCCTCTTACGGACGCCTGGTGGCCAACCTCCTGGAAAGGTGCCCCTCTTCTTCGGCTTTCGTGGGGGTTTGCTTTCCACCCACCCACCCACCCGCCCCTTGGGGGACACAGCCTTAAGCCCTCGCTGCCCCCCCCCTTGGCTCCGAAGACCCTCCCCCCGTTAATAATGCTCTGGCTTCCTCCCTCCCTCCCAGCTACATTGGTCTGGATCACGTCTACTCCGGCACCTTTGCGTTGATCGGAGCGGCTGCCTTCCTGGGCGGGGTGGTCCGCATGACCATCAGCCTCACCGTGATCCTGATCGAGTCCACCAACGAGATCACCTACGGGCTGCCCATCATGATCACCCTGATGGTGAGTTCTGGGGCGGGGGGGACGACGACAGGGGTGGGATTCCAATTTTTTTAAAAAATATATATATATATATTTTTTACACTACCGGTTCTCTGGGCGTGGTTTGGTGGGCGTGGCTATGTGGTCATGGGACTGGGTGGGTCAAAAGAGAGAAGCTCACTTTAACGATGCTTTCGGAGCAAGGGGGTTAGACTAGATGGCCTCCGAGGTCCCTTCCAACCCTGGATTGCTGTGCTGTTTCAAAGCATCCTCTGAAGTTGCGTCTAGTGCCAGGGTTTGTGGTCCTTTTTTTCCTCTCCCTCCCTCCATCTATCCATCCATCCATCCATCCATATCTCATTCACTTTCCTTTCCCTTCCCTCTTTCTTTCTTTCTTTCTTTCTTTCTTTCTTTCTTTCTTTCTTTCTTTCTTTCTTTTTCTCTTCTTTCTTTCCCTTTCTTTCTCCCTTCCTCCCTCTTTCTTTCTTTCTCCTTCTTTCCCTTTCTTTCTCCCTTCCCCTCCTCCCTCCTTTTTCTTTCTCTTCCTTTCTCCCTTCCGTCCCTCCCTCCCTCTTCCTTTCTCCCTTCCCTCCTCCCTCCCTCTTTCCTTCTTTCCCTCTTTCTTTTCTTTCTTTCTCCCTTCTTTCCCTTTCTTTTTCCCTTCCCTCTCCCTCCCTCTTTCCTTCTTTCCTTTCTCCCTTCCCTCCCTCCTCTTTCTTTCTTTCTCCTTCTTTTCCTTTCTTTCTCCTTCCCTCCTCCCTCCTTTTTTCTTTCTCTTTCTGTCTCCCTTCCCTCCCTCCCTCTTTCTTTTTCTCTTCCCTCCCTTGCTTTCTCCCATCCTTCCCTTTCTTTCTTTCTTTCTTTCTTTCTTTCTTTCTTTCTTTCTTTCTTTCTTTCTTTCTTTCTTTCTTTCTTTCTTTCTTTCTTTCTTTCTTTCTTTCCCTTCCCTTTCTTTCTTTCTTTCTTTCTTTCTTTCTTTCTTTCTTTCTTTCTTTCTTTCTTTCTTTCTTTCTTTCTTTCTCCTTTCTTTCTTTCTTTCTTTCTTTCTTTCTTTCTTTCTTTCTTTCTTTCTTTCTTTCTTTCTTTCTTTCTTTTTCTCTCTTTCTCCCTTCCCTTTCTTTCTCCCTTCCTCCTCTTTCTTTCTTTCTCCCTTCTTTCCCTTTCTTTCTCCCTTCCCTCTCCCTCCTTTTTTCTTTCTTTCCTTTCTCCTTCCGTCCCTCCCTCCCTCTTCCTTTCTCCCTTCCTCCTCCCTCCCTCTTTCCTTCTTTCCTCTTTCTTTTCTTTCTTTCTCCCTTCTTTCCCTTTCTTTTCCCTTCCCTCTCCCTCCCTCTTTCCTTCTTTCCTTTCTCCCTTCCCTCCCTCCCTCTTTCTTTCTTTCTCCCTTCTTTTCCTTTCTTTCTCCCTTCCCTCCTCCCTCCTTTTTTTCTTTCTCTTCTGTCTCCCTTCCCTCCTCCCTTTTCTTTTTCTCTTCCCTTTCTTTCTCCCATCCTTCTTTCTTTCTTTCTTTCTTTCTTTCTTTCTTTCTTTCTTTCTTTCTTTCTTTCTTTCTTTCTTTCTTTCTTTCTTTCTTTCTTTCTTTCTTTCTCCTTTCTTTCTTTCTTTCTTTCTTTCTTTCTTTCTTTCTTTCTTTCTTTCTTTCTTTCTTTCTTTTTCTTTCTTTCTTTCTTTCTTTCTTTCTTTCTTTCTTTCTTTCTTTCTTTCTTTCTTTCTTCGCATCCTCCCTCCACACCCCATTTTGGGAGCCAAAACCAGGCGCTATGGGGCTCCTGGGAGGAGTAGGGTGGGGCCAGCTGAACTACTACCGTTTCACCAAACTGGATGTAAAGTTAACATCCAATTTGCCTGAACCAGCTGAATCCCACCCCTGGTCTGGGGCCTTGAAAGTCCTCCCAGATGGTGGGCCCAGTGACAGGCCGGCACCATCAAAATAGGAAGCCACGGGTAGAAACTCGTCAAGGAGCGAAGCAACCTGGAATTAAGGAGAAATTTCCTGACAGAGAGGACAATTAACCAGTGGAACTGCTTGCCACCAGAAGTTGTGGGGGCTTCATCCCTGGAGATTTTTAAGAAGAGCTTGGACAGTCATTGGTCTGAAATCGTGTAGGGCGGGGTGTCAAACTCAAGGCCTGTGTGCCAGATTCGGGCTGCGGGGTGCTTCGATCTGGACGGAGCCCCCAAGCACTGCATGCAGCCCTTCCGAGCTCCGCTTTCACTCAAGAGCAGGGGTGCCAAACTCGCGTCGTCACGGCTGCGTCACGTGATGCATCGGGACTTTTTTTTATCCCCCTTCGCTAAACTGGGCGTGGGCATGGCCAGCGCATGATGCATGGGGCCTGCGGGCCAGGAGTTGGACAGCCCTTTTACAGAGGGTCGCAGGAGGCCGTCCCAGCTGACAGGGTGCCCCTTTCTGACAGTAATATGCTGGCCACCCCCCACCCTGGCCACCCACTAAGGTCAAGCACAACCCTGTTTGTGTCCCTCAATGAAATCAAGTTTGACAGCCCTGGTGTAGGGTCTCCTGTCTAAGCAGGGGGTTGGACTAGAAGACCTCCAAGGTCCCTTCCAGCTCTGTTTATTCTGTTCTTGGGTAGTCATAAAAGGTCGTTGAATGAACCAACTCTTGCCATACAGGCTACAGGGTTTTCTCTCTCCCCCCCACCCAAAAAAAAATAATGAAAAGCAACCTGAAAATGAAGGTTCAATCATCCTGGGCAAAAATATCTTCAAAGGTTAACTCAGGGCAACTGGACCAAAGTTGATTAAAATGGAGATGTTTCGTTACTCATCCAAGTCACTTCTTCAGTCCAGATGAGCATTTGGCAAGGTAGAGAGTCCAGAGGGCCATTGGGAATAGAAGGAAAGAGAGGATAGGATAGGAATAGGATAGGATAGGATAGGATAGGATAGAATAGAATAGAATAGAATAGAATAGAATAGAATAGAATAGAATAGAATAGAATAGAATAGAAGGAGAGGAGAATAATAGAATACGATAGGATAGAATAGAACAGAACAGAATTCTTTATTGGCCAAGTGTAAATTGGACACACAAAATTTGTCGTGGTGCAATGCTCTCAGTGTACATAAAAGAAAAGATACATTCGTCAAGAGTCAGAATCATCAGGTACAACACTTAATAATAGTCAAAGGGTACAATAAGAATAGGAATAGGAATAGGAATAGGAATAGGAATAGAATAGAATAGAATAGAATAGAATAGAATAGAATAGAATAGAATAGAATAGAATAGAATAGAATTCTTTATTGGCCAAGTGTGATGGGACACACAAGGAATTTGTCTTGGTGCAAATGCTCTCAGTGTACATAAAAGAAAAGATACATTCGTCAAGAATCGTAAGGTACAGCACTTAATGATAGTCATAGGGTTCTATAGTCATAGGGTATATAGTAAGTAGACTATAGTCATAGGGTACAATAAGAAAGAACCAACTCTTGCCTGTTCCCCCTTTCTGTTTGCAGGTGGCCAAGTGGACAGGTGACCTTTTCAACAGAGGGATTTACGACATCTACGTGGCCTTGCGTGGGGTCCCCCTGCTGGAGTGGGAAGTCAGAGCGGAGTTGGACAAGTAATGTCGGCCGATCTTAAGGCTGGGAACCTCGGCCAGCTTGGACTCAAAAGTTGTGTCTGGCTCGCTTCCAAAGCCCGCTTTTGATCTCGTCCCACCTTTTCTGTCGCCCAAAGGCTCAGAGCGAGCGACATCATGGAGCCCAACCTGATGTACGTCTACCCGCACACCCGCATCCAGTCCCTGGTCAGCATTCTCCGCACCACGGTCCATCATGCCTTCCCGGTGGTGACGGAGAACCGGGCCTACGAGAAAGAATTCATGAAGTGGGATCAGCTCATCAGCAACAATATTAAATTCAAGGTGAGTTGTTGACTGGCGGCCTCCTTGTTCCTCTGGGGAAGAAACCGCGGCAAATACTGAGGATCGACTCCGTGGCTCAGATTTGGATGCACCAGGGTTTTCAGTTTTGTGCATTGTGTGTGTTAGTATGCACTGATTTCGTGAGCTTAGGAGACTTAACTAGGGCAGGGGTGTCGAACTCTATTTCATTGAGGGCTACCTCCGTGTGTTTGACCTCGGGGTGGGCGTGGCTAGCTCAGCGCCACTGGTGTTGGGGGGCACCTGTGCTGGCCAGGTGCTAAGGCAGGACTTCCCTCAGACCCTCCCTCCCTCCCTCTCATTATAATCTTCCTTCCTTCTCTTCCCTTTTTCCTTTCCTCTTCCTTCTCCTTCCTTCTTCCTTCCCATCTTTCCTACTTTTTCCTTCCTTGCTCTCTTCCCATCTTTCCTTTTTCTCCTCTTTCTCTTTCTCCTTTCCTGACCCTTCTTGGATGCTCAAAATGAAAAAGGGGAAACGTTTCTCCTTTTGTTTTGTTTTGCTCTTAGTTTGTTTTGCTAGCCCTCTGCCAGCGAAAGCGGAGCCCGGGGACCCCCGCACGCGGCCCCTCCCCGGTTTGGGTTGTGACAGCCTCCTGCAGCCCTCTGCCAGTGAAAATAGGGGGGGGCGCTGGCAGAGGCACCATGGGCTGGTCCTTTCGTCAGCCTTGGAAGCTTCGAGGCTGCCACGTTCAGTGCCTGGGAAATTGGGAGGGGGGATTTCATAATGGGGTAGAATATTAGACACAACAACACTCTTTCTCAGAGAGTCAAGGACATGTTGCCCTGCACCTGGAGGGGAGTGATTGGGAGGAATGTCTCCAGTTGGGACGAAGATTTGATTGGGCCTCGTGATGGACTGGTGGGTGCAGCAGGGGATGGATCTTTGCATTTCTTTTGGGGAGGGAAAACCCGGAATTTTCAGATTCGGGTTTTCCCAGGTGTGCCAATATGACAACTCTAGTAAAATGGAACTTTGAGGAACTGTTTATCTCGGAGTTTATTGGTTTGGAGTTGGTCAGTTGGAACACCGACACCTTTGCTGTTTTCAGGGCTGACCGCAGGCCAGATCTAAGCACCCCGCGGGCCGTATCCAACCCGCGGGCCTTGAGTTTGACACCCCTGAACTAAGGGGAATTAACCAGCTTTTGGGATGTCCCAGTTCTAAAGAATTTGGTCAGTTGTGCATGAATGTTTGCCTGTTAAAACATCAAAGCAAAGCAGGATTGCTTGAATTGATATTCCAAGCTTGAAAGGTAAGTGTTCTGAGGGGATATCTAGATCTATGGGCTCAACGGAGAAATTGAAAAAAAAAAGAATTCTCTAGAAAAATCTAAGAATAAATCCCCCCCTCTGTGCTGTTCCAGAGCAAGGACATGGTTGCGCCGGTCAATACAGGGTAGTTTTTATCTTTTTTGAGGCTCCCCGGGAATTAAAATGGCTGCAGCGTGTTTTAGAATAGACAGGGGAATCTTGTTTTTGCTTCTGAGGGCTGACTTGAGTGAAATAATCCTGGAGGTTCCCCCGAAGTGAACGCTGGGTAGATGGTCTCCCGCTTTCCCCGTTCCAGAAATCCAGCATCCTCACCCGGGCGGCCGAGCAGCGTAAACGTAGCCAGTCCATGAAGTCGTATCCCTCCAGCGAACTGAGAAACGTGTGCGATGACCACAACGCGGCGGAGGAGCCTCCAGAGACGGAGGACATGCTGCAGCAGATGTTGGAGCGGAAGTGAGCGTGGGGAAAGGGGAGGGGCGTTTTCTGTATGGGAAAGTACTAAAGCCCTGGAAACGCGGAGGGCGTGCAAAACCCTGTGCGGAGAGGCCACCGCATCCAGCCAGCAGGATGAGTAGATTCTGTCTTATGCATCAAAGAGTTTGGCGCTTAAAGATCACCTGATTTGGGATGGGTCTTTCATGGAGCCTGATTTGCTTAAGTGGCCTTAAAGCCCTTCCTTGACTGTGTAAGGAGCAAGTGTGGACGTGTCTCAGAAACTGATAAACGCAACCCATCCACCCGTCCCACCTCTCCTTCCATCGCATCACTTCCTTTCTTCCTTTCTTCTTTCCATCCATCCATCCTGTCTCCCTTCCTTCCATTACACCCATCCATCCATCCCTCTTACCACTTCCTTCCTTTCTTCTTCTTTCATCCATCCATCCATCCTGTCTCCCTTCCATTACATCCATCCATCTATCCCACCTCCCCTTCAATTACATCACTTTCCTTCCTTCCTTCCTTCCTTCCTTCCTTCCTTCCTTCCTTCCTTCCTTCCTTCCTTCCTTCCTTCCTTCCTTCCTTCTTTTTTCCTTTCTTTCTTTCTTTCTTTCCATCCATCCTGTCTCCCCTTCCATTACATCTATCCATCTATCCCATCTCCCCTTCCATTACATCACTTCCTTCCTTTCTTCCTTCCTTCCTTCTTTCTTCCATCCATCCTGTCTCCCCTTCCATTACATCTATCCATCTATCCCATCTCCCCTTCCATCACATCACTTCCTTTCTTCCTTTCTTCTTTCCATCCATCCATCCTGTCTCCTTCCTTCCATTACACCCATCCATCCATCCCTTCTATTGCATCACTTCCTTCCTTTCTTCCTTCCTTCTTTCCATCCATCCATCCATCCTGTCTCCCCTTCCATTACATCCATCCATCTATCCCACCTCCCCTTCAATTACATCACTTCCTTCCTTCCTTCCTTCCTTCCTTCCTTCCTTCCTTCCTTCCTTCCTTCCTTCCTTCCTTCCTTCCTTCCTTCTTTCTTCTCTCTTTCTTTCTCTTTCTTTCTTTCTTTCTTTCTTTCTTTCTTTCTTTCTTTCTTTCTTTCTTTCCATCCATCCTGTCTCCCTTCCATTACCTATCCGTCCATCTCCCCTTCCATCACATCACTTCCTTTCTTCCTTTCTTCTTTCCATCCATCCATCCTGTCTCCCCTTCCTTCCATTACACCCATCCATCCATCCCTTCTATTGCATCACTTCCTTCCTTTCTTCCTTCCTTCTTCCATCCATCCATCCATCCTGTCTCCCTTCCATTACATCCATCCATCTATCCCATCTCCCCTTCCATTACATCACTTCCTTCCTTCCTTCCTTCTTTCCATCCATCCATCCTGTCTCCCCTTCCTTCCATTACATCCATCCCTTCTATTACATCACTTCCTTCCTTTCTTCCTTCCTTCCTTCTTTCTTTCCATCCATCCTGTCTCCCCTTCCATTACATCTATCCATCTATCCCATCTCCCTTCCATTACATCACTTCCTTCCTTCCTTCTTTCTTTCCATCCATCCTGTCTCCCCTTCCATTCATTCATCCATCCCATCTCCCCTTCCATTACATCACTTCCTTTCTGCATTCCTTCTTTCCATCCACCCCATCTCCCCTTCCTTCTATCACATCCATCCATCCCATCCATCCATCCTTCACCCTCCCTTCCATCAGTCACATCTCCTTCCTTCCATCCATCCATCCCACTCTTCCATCCCTCCCTTCCATCCCATCTATCTCCTCTTCCTTCCATCCATCCCACATCCATCCCCCACCTTCTGTCACATTCTTTCCTTCCATCCATCCATCCCACCTCCCCTTCCATCACCTACCTTCCTTCCTTCCATTACATCCATCTACCTCCCTTTCCTTCAGTCCTTCCATTACATTATCCATCCATGCATCCATCTACCAATTACATCCATCCATCCCACCTCCCCTCAGTCACATCTCTGTCAGTCTTCCTTCCACCCATCCATTCTATCTTCTCTTCCTTCAGTCCTTCCATTTCATCATTCATCCATCCATAATGAAGTTGTATGTTCCTTCCAGGTACACTCCGTATCCCAACCTGTATCCAGACCAGTCCCCCAGTGAGGAGTGGACGATGGAGGAACGCTTCCGACCTCTGACTTTCCACGGCCTGGTCCTGCGCTCACAGCTGGTCACTTTGCTTGTCCGAGGAATCTGCTACGCAGAGAATCAATCTGTGAGTTCCAACTTAAGAAGTCTGAATAGATGATAATCCATCAGATTTTTCTGGGATAGGAGAGATTCTTGCATTAATGCCCCAATTAGTTTTGTATTTTCCCCCCAACCAAAAACCCTATTAGGACCCTTTTTAGCGTGTTAGAGAAGTGGTGTCTTTATTTCTTCTTGTTTCACCCTTTCCTAGAGTACCACTCAACCTCGTCTCTCGTATGCAGATATGTCAGAAGATTACCCACGCTATCCAGACATCCACGACTTAGATCTCACCCTCCTGAATCCGCGCATGATTGTGGTAAGGCCTTCCTTCTCCTTGCAGTTGCTGTAGCTTCTATCTTGTGTCCTAGAAAAGGCACTTCTCCATATCTTGGGATTTTTCTGGACTGTTTTCCACGTTTCTGTGTTTGTTTTTGGAGGTTGCCTGTTCAGAACTGGCTACAGAGGACAAATGGTGAAAGTAATGCAGACTTTGGGGCATTTTGTTCAGCTAAATAAATTCCTCTGTGAAAGTCACAGGCTTTTAAAAAAAATAAAGGGAAAATAGGAGAGGAAAAAAGGTGTAGGGAAAAGGAGACAAGAAAAAGAAAAAACATTTTATTTATTTATTTAATAAATATTAAGGATTATATTTGAAATAATTGAAATGAAATAAAAAGATGTTTAGATTGAGATTAATGAAAGAATTTAGAATTAAACTTTATTATTATTTATTAGGCAAACACATATTGTTTATCTTTATGTTTAAAAACAAATACTAAAGGATTATATTTGAAATCATTGAAATGAAACAAAATTGATTGAGATTAATGAAAGAGGCTAGAATTAATGTGTTTGTTTCTCTCCTTACTGAAAATCTGGAATGGAAAAGGTAATAATAGAATTAAGTATGCATATATCAATGTATAATTTATGTCATATTTGTATGTAAAGATGATGACCCGGAAATATGTTGTCCACTAAAAAGAGATTTTTGTTTTTAATGTGAAAAACTGAATAAAGTCTGTTAAAAAAAACAAAAAAACATTTTCACTTATCTTTGCATTTCTATATTTTATATTTCGATAAACTAATAAAAATTTGAATGGAAGGTCAAGGTTTTTTTTTTCCTCCCCAACAGGACGTCACGCCTTACATGAACCCTTCTCCCTTCACCATCTCGCCTAATGCTCACATCTCCCAAGTCTTCAATCTCTTCCGGACGATGGGGCTGAGGCACTTGCCGGTGGTGAATGCCGTCGGGGAGGTGAGTTTGTCTGCGGAGTCTTTGTGGAGACAACGTCCCTCTTTTCTGAACCGATTTGCTTAAAGTTGAGCCAAGGTGAAAGTTTGAGGTTTCACCACTAGATGTCGCTGCAGGCCCACAAAGGGTGCCGGAGCTCTCAGGCAGCCTAGGAAGAAATGCTCGCAACTGTGGGTCGGGTTCCTGAGACCACTTGTTCAACTTGCTGCAAAGGCAACTTGAGAACAACTTTACGGGTCCTGGATTTCAACTCCCAGAATTTCCCCGGCCAAATTGAAGCCCACGAGCCTTCAAGTTGCCACCCCTGCTTTAGAGTCTTTACTCAGAGGGGGAAACTAATATTAGGGCAAATTCTAAGATGGAAGGACTGCAAGATTCGTTTCCCTCCTTCCCTTCCAGCTCTGCTTCAGTTTGAGGGGAAGATCAGGCTTTGAAATTTCAAAATAACTTTATTTTCTTGAGGGAGAAGCGTATCCGGAGTATCCAGGGGAAATATTTTCCTGCTTGGAATGCACCAATTCCATGGGTTCGGGTTCCCTTGTCTCATCCCTGAGGGTAGAGCTTATGGAGCAGGGCTACCATCCCCTCTGAGCCGAATTCAGACAAATCACCTGCCTCGCTAATTTAGGAAAGGTTGCTGGGAAAGGGATACCCTCCGGAGCTGCAGAGGGAGCACCGTTTTGAGGTGGGACGGGGTGAAACCAGAAGGCCGTTGAGTCAGCTTCCTGCATGCTGGAAAAACATCCGCAGCCTGATTTTAGAAACGCCGACACTCTGGGCCTTCTGCCGTTTTGTTTTGCTTTCACGCTTCACAAATTCACTTGCCTTTTCTCTCTCTCTCTCTCTCTCTCTCTTCCAGATTGTGGGCATTATTACTCGACACAACTTGACCCACGAATTCCTCCAGGCCAGGCTGCGCCAGCATTACCACACCATCTAACCTCGTCTCCCGCCTCTTCCACCTCCTGAGACACACACACACACCCCGCTCCTCCTAGGGATTCCTGGGCCCATCATGCTGCACTTTTAGGTCAACCAAACAAGCCCATCCTCCTTGTCCTCTTTCGGAGCCGTAAACTGTACATCCTTTAGGCTGGGGTGGCGGGGGAAAAAAGGCATGATGTGTGGGAGATCTTGAGCGCTGGCTGTCCTCTTCTTGTTCTAGCAGCCGTGCGCTTCCCTGTTGGGGTTTGGATCAAATCATCCCTGGGCTTCGGTTGCCCTTTCGGTTACTCGAAAGGATCCCATCTTTACCTTATTCCAGAGAGAGAGAGAGAGAAAGAATTGTCATTCTTCCTCTTTTGCCTTGAAGGTTTTTGCAAATCTTTGCAGACTTCGCTCTTTTGGGCCAGTTGGGGACACCGTTACCTTCAACTTCAAACTTAGCTACCTACGTCTCGGTTTAATTAAGGCATTAGGTAAGATTGAAACAGGACAACGACAACAACAACAACAACCCAACCACGACGATTATTCCGACTGGGGGCCTTTTGACTTTCTGCTCTTCGCAACCTTCTCTCTCCGTCCTGACGTCTCTCTTTTGAGATCAACCCCCCCCCACCGGCAACTAAGGAAAATCTCCTGCTCCGGGGAAAGGTTTCAGATCGAGCCTTTGGTCCTCCGGATCCTGACTCGGGATCCCCTCCCGAAAGTTTTGCAAGAGTGGGGATCCAGAAGCGGGTGGCGGGGTTGGCGGGCGTTAAAAGCGTCGGAGCTGCTGTTGGTAGAACAGGGGAGCCGTTGGACCGGATTTCGAACACAATCGCCTCCTTCGGGTGCTGAGCTTCGAACTGAGGCCCCCCCTTCCATTTTTTTTAAAAAAAATCTGACACAAAAAGTCAATTCATTGCCAAGTGATTCTGAAGATGCAGAAGGAACCAAGACATTTTGGGGCGGGGGGGAGGAATATATGGCCTGGCGGGACCAAACCGGTATTGGGCGATGTTCTTCTCCAACCCCTAACAGGCCCTTTTTTGCAATGCTGTTTTCCAGCTTGGCTGATCCACCTCCTCTTCCTCATCCCATCCTCCGTGCTTCCTTTCTTGCTGTCTGACAATTCCACCCCTATTTTTCCTCTGTTTCTGGCTGGGGAGAATGTTCTCTCCCAATTCTTCGAAATCCTTACCTGCAGGGTGTCCCCAAATAACTTTTGACTTTTCCTGTCGTCCCAGCCAGACGGTGCCTGGAAGGGGTGGAGGGGGGTGCATTGTTGAGACCGAACACCTTTGCTTCTCTGCAGGGGGTGGCTGTTTTCCTTTGCCCTGGCCTGACCCTCCCTGCGCAGCACTCCTCTTCCCCTCCCTCCTGGTTTGTTACCTTCACCGAATCTGGTTTTTGCAGAAGGACTGTCGTTTCCAGCCCTGGGTGGGGGAGAGGTGGCAGCAGGGCAAGGGGGAGGACACTCTTAATAGTTACAAGGGACACCCAGAATGGATCTCGGAGGGGAGTTTGGGGAGGGGGCGGGATGCCTGCAGCGGCTGCGTTCAAGAGCTTGTCCATCCTGGCTGGTTTGGCTCACACAAAACCTTGAGCCGGCTGTGACCGGTTTGGTCTTTCTAATAACCGAGCCTCATCCCACTGGCTCTTGCGCTGGCAATTCCGGCAGACTCCTGTCTCTGTCGCTTGTGTGTGTGTGTGTGTGTGTGTGTGTAACCTTTGCATAAATCTCTTTTCAAGGGAAAGCAGAAAACAGCTGATACAGCCTTGATAAAGCACAGCCATTTGACTGTTTGGAAGGGGAGGCCGACCTGGGCCCAACTCTTTTTGTCCACCTCTGGTTAGAAGACTTAATCGATGCAGCTGCCCCCCCCCAAATTCCCTCAGGGGGTCTCCGCTGAAGGAAAGGAATGCCTGTGCAGGGCAGGGAGGGGGCACTCATTCACTCAAAATTTGGCTCAAATCCTCCCCAAGTTCCCGGCAGGAAAGGGACTGCAGTTGGTTGCAGTCTGGAAGAGTCAAATATTGCAAGGTGGGCAAAAAAACAACAACCCGTAACCGATTCTTTGCTTATTTGCCCGCTGACACGATCGGCAACAAAATAATTCAATTTTCTGGCTTCGGCTGCAAACGGGGCACAGCCGTTTCTTGCACAGGCAAAGTTTTCGATGTGCTCCGATGCTAATTAAGATAAGTCTCCCATCCAGGGAGGTTGTGTTGCTGTTTTTTGTTTTTTTCCTTTCCACTTTCCAGTAATAGATTATCTCTACCTATTTTGGAGAGACGCAGTCTGGGCGCCGAGCAGAAGTCCGATGTTTGAATACTGGTTCTGTCTACTCACGGCAGGAATGCCTTTGCATGGTTTGTTTTCGTTCACCTCTCCGGAATACTCCGTTTTATCTCCTCCCTCCCCCCTTTCCTAATATTTCTTTACTCCCTTCTCAACCCCAATGAGATTGCAGCTCCTCCTTTGCCCCCTCCTGCACTTGACCTTAAAAATATAAGTCATTTTCCTTTTCCAAGGTATTAACCTTCCCCTGCCCTCTTTATAACCGTTTCTGGTTGGAACAGGCTTGTTACCAACTCTCCGTAGGCCTGTCTTTCATAGCATCAGCCCATGCAACATTCCCCTTTGCAACCTGCATTTTCACAAGCCCAAAATTATCCTGGCTAGTTAGTTTTTTACTTGGTTATACTGAGCCATTTGATTCTAAAGTGCAGGCTATAAACGACCATTTTGTTTGCGTCTCTTGTGTGTTTGTGTTCGGGAAAGAGACCAAGATTCTTATTTTCCCAGGAAGCTAAAGTAGTTTTGTTTTGTTCTGCTTTGCTTCAAGAATTCCAGACTTCACAAGTGAGTGAGTGTGTGTGTGTGTGTGTGAGAGAGAGAGAGAGAGAGAAATAATAATTTATTTGATTCTACTTGAATGCTTTAAAAGTGGATGAGGAAAAAAATGCCAAGCTAATATTTTTGCCATTTTGTATGATTGCTGGCCAGTTGTAACTTCCCTCTTCATTTCATTTCTTCGTTTCATTTAGAGGGTAAAAAAACTTGGATTCTCAGCTGCGTTCATCTGTCTCACCCAATAGTTGGCATCTTGCTAGGCTGGGGATAAAAAATGTTTTTTTTTTTTATTTAAACCGTGTAAGGTAGCCCTAAAAATTCAGGTGACACTACAGTCCATTGTCAAAAGTAGGTGCCCCATATGTTAGCAGGTTCTCGCTTCACAATCCAGATGACAACTGCAGTTGTGTTAATGTGTGTATTATAATCAAAGAGTTGAAATTCCAATTAGTTGATACCCTTCAGGTTTGTAAAAAGATGCGGGAGGACTTCTCGGTCTTAATTTGTCACGGCTTAAAATCATAGAATCGAACCAAGAAAAAGCGATTCCTGTAAAATGACGCTAAATCTCTCCTGCATTCCACGAATTGTGTTGAGAATCGTCTTCTGACTTACAATAATGGAAGAGGGTTTTCTCGCCTTCCCAGAAAACTCTAATTAACATTTTGCACGCCAATTTTGGCTGGACCCACTTCAGTTCTGGGTTGATAGGCCGCTCAGAATCCATGTCTTGGGATTTTCATGGATGCTGGGACAGTCTAGGAATTCTCTTTTTTTTTTTCCTGCTCTCTCATCCCTTAAACAGTATTAATATCCATTCCAGAGGGAGAAGGGAGGGACATTTCTTCAGCTAATAAGCTCTTAACAAATATTTTGATTTCCAATTGCACTTCCCCTTTGTCAACGTAAACCGAATCGTGGGGAGCTAATTTTGTGTGCATACTATTTTTGTTTTTAATAACGTTTCAAATCATTCTGGGCAGAGAATGTGCTAGGTATATATATTTTTTAAAATTTTGGTTTTGAGCACTTGTATTCTATAGCCATGGTCCTTCTCTTTCAAAAAAAAAACAAAAACCCCACAATAAAATTCCTCCTTTATGTCTTTGGGGCCCCGTTCCCCACCCTACCTCTGTCATTGTGACTCTTTCTCGCCGTTCTTGATTTCCCCTCCCCAATGTTTAAATTTTGTTGCATTTTTATTTTATTTTATATTCAGACACACCAGCATTTTCATCCCCGGAGACATTTAAAAGGCTTCTTGGGATGCTTAAAAAATGGAGTGATAACCCTCTTAGTCTCCATGATATGCTATTCAAAGGTAGAGTGCTTCAGAACATGCAGGCTCGCTTTAATTGTCTCCCAGTTTGCTTTGCAGATGTGTTGGACTTTAGCTCCCATGTATATTAGCCATAGATGACAGTAATAGGTTGCTTATTTATTTTATTTAGATTTCCCCGCTGAATTTATTTAGAAGAAGACAGCAAAGAGCCTGGGCATGGCTTAGCTGAATTGGAAGAGATTTCTTTTCAGGTGAGGAGGGGGAGTAGAACTCCTTAGCATCAGAGCGTGTTAATAATAATAATATAGGAAATACTAAAGCTCTGATGGTCACTTCGAAAAATCCTTTCTTCGTGAGCACCTAGAAGCCAAAAAGAACATGCATGACAAATTTCAAGTTTGTAGGCTTTGCGGTTCTGGAGATTTTGTGATGATGCCTGAGGAGTATTTCGCTTTTATATATATATAGATATATAATATATATTTGTTGATTAGCCTATATAGGCCATATCAAGGTACAGGTTCAAATACATATTACTAATAAAATTCCAAACACAATTTAAAATGAGAGTAGGGTAAAATAACAATAGTTATAGCAATAATGGCGAACCTTTTTGTTGTGGTGTGCTGAGCGTGCGTGCGTGCCAGCACCCATAATGCAATGTGCCCTGCCCCCCTGTGCATGCACACGCAGCACCCCTTCCCTCTTACTTGCACTGCACACGTGCGTGCCTCCCAGCTGATCTTTGGCCTGTTTGACGCTGTTTTCGCCCTCCCAAAGGCTTGAGGGAAGCCCATTTCTCGGCCTCCCAAGGCTGCAGAGGCTTCCCTCAAGCCTTCAGGAGGGCAAAAACAGCCTCAAACGGGCCAAAAATCAACTGGGAGGTATGCGCAGTGTAGGTAAATTTGGCTGGGCTTGCGTGCCCGCACAAATGGCTCTGCGTGCCATAGGTTTGCCATCACAGTGTTATAGGATAAAATACAATAATACATGAATATGTAAAGTAGAATAAAATGACATAAAATTATATTTTTGTATCCCCCCTGCAATCTACCCCAATCAGGCTCACCTATGCTGATTTCAGTCGGACCATTTTAGTCAGAAATTGTGCTGTATTAAATGTTGTTTTCAGATTCTGGTGTTTTAATGTGAGCCTCCCACTGGTCCATATGTTTAATGTGGATCAAGGTACCTCTCCACAGTAACAGGTTTTTAACACACTTGACTGTGTTTTTCCTTCGATGAATACATTTCTCTCCCATCCCTACGGGGAGCGTTGCATTCATAAGACATTCTTAACTCGCTAACATTGGATTTGCACAGTGCGTTAAATTACAAACCAATCCATACCTGCGTTTGCCCAAGGCATTAAATTCCCACACATGGGGGGAAAAAAACACATTTAAAACTACCATAGCCAAGTTTCCTATTTTATGTGTGCACAATTGCTGGGTCATCCTGAATAAGCTCTTAATGCAAAGATGGTTGGTTTCAGGGTTTGTTTTTCCAGGAAAGGTGCCCATCTGTTTTTATAATCTTGTTTTTATGTTCCGTCTCTGAAATATTCTCTTGGTTACCCCTTTGAACCTGAAAACATTTTGAGATGTTTGAGCCCAGTTTTTGCCAACTGGAATTTTTCCTTCTCTGGAGCAGCAAACAACTTTAAACTAGAGTGATTTTTTTTTTTTTTTTTGCAATCCCCAGTCAGTTGAGATGCTGAGATACACAAATCATTTACACAAACACACACACAGAAAGACAACTACACACAAAGGTCATTAAAATCCTGTTTATTTAATCACACCAGTGTTCCACAAAGCCTTTGCTGCGTGCAGATTAAATAAAACCCCTAATTAAATATCTTCTCACTGTATCCCAACAATTCCACAATGCTTGTTGATGCATCCGTTCAAACTTGAAGAGATGAAAAAAAAATATCTCTCAAAATCGATTCCTTTAATAATTTAAAGAATGAGGCGACACCATGCGGATCTTTCCAATTTTCCCACGAAGCCAAAATTTAGGAGAGTTTTTTGGGGGCCACAAGCCATTTTAAGGGGAGGTTTTTTGGGGGCCTGGGCAATTTGGAAAAACAATATTATTCCCCATCACAGTCTCTTTACCTTCGTACTTCAGTGGGTTTTATTTATGGGGAAGAAAGTAAGATATTGTTAATACTCTGAATGGATGGATAAAAATTGGGCAGGGTGGAAAGAACTTGCCCTGTCTCTGTCCTTGGTGCTGAATTTAAGAATTCCTGGTTTAAAGTCATCCCGGAGATTAAATGCATAGATCAGAGGGAAAAGCACATATGTATTTAAATTCACGTGACTAGGGGAAAATGTCAGATTTGTTTCCTATTCTTGACCCGAGAACGGTTGGCTTACAGGTTCTGTGGCCTTGCTTGGACCTCTAAATTGCCTTGTGGGGATATATTTCAGCTGGAGCGAAATCCTGATAATCTAGGATCAGTGTATTAAATTTTTCCAGTGGGACACACTCTTGGCGGGAAGAATCTTCTAGCAATAACGAAACAAAAACGCCTTTGGGATAAGATGACTTGCGAGGCGATTTCTTCCACACAGTTTCACTTCTGTAAAAAAAGAGAAAAAAATGGTTTGCCTTGACTACCTATTGATGTCTGGAAATTGCATTCCTGTGAAGATTTTGAGTTTATTGTACAGGAAGAAGTAAGGCAGTTTAGAAATCAAAACACATGAAGAATCGCATCAAACATGTAGCAGAAAATTGGCTATTTTTTTCCTCCCTATTTTTTTCCTTCTCGAAGCTAATTTTCAAGGTCTCCCTCCCTCCCTCCTTATAATTTCCCATTTATCTGGAAAGAGAGATACCCATGAAAAGCTGACACTTATAAATATATAAATGCAAAACACCTTTAAGATAACTCTCTTCTGTTCATTTAGACCTGCCCCCCTCCAAAAAAAAATTCTGCTCATTGGCCCCTTTGTGGAGTTTCAGATTGTTCACCCACCCACCCCGAAACTTTATATGAAAATAATGTAATCAATACTACTTTAACGGTGCTACAAATAATAATAATCATAATATTTAATATCTGTTAATTATAGTTAACAGAATAACTGAGTTGGAAGGCCCCTTATAGGTCATCTAGTCCAACACAGCCACCCCACCCAAGCAGGAGACCCTGCACCATTTCTGACAGATGACAAAATTATTGACAAGGCCACTTGCTGTCAGCTGACCATCCAGATCTGGTCACCCAGTCTCGCCAGTAGCCACCTCATCTTCAGGACCAGGGACTACAGAAGATTAATTGACAGCCTGTTGACCTTCCATCATTTTGTGACTGCTTCTTAACTCCCATTGATCTGTTGTGGTCTGCCGGCAGCCTGCGGAGATGGCAGCAGAGTCGGACAGTGGGGAGGAACATGGGCCAGTCCAGGAGTCTGGGGAGGACTCGGATGAGGGTCCTGCGTCCGATACAGAGATGGGGCCAGGACCATCTGGGAGTTATCTGGAGCCTCCGGAATCTGGCAGCAGCAAGGCAGAGGAACAGGGGGAGCCTATTCCCAGTGCACTTGTGCACAGAGCTGCCAGAAGGCAGGAACAGTTAATGCAAAAGGGGCAACTCAGGAGTAAGGAGGTGATTGGCTCTCCCATAAGACTTAAAGGAGGAGCAAAGGGACAGGAACCTTTGCAGGAAGCAACTTTCTTCGTACTGGTCGGTTTGAAACCTGAAGCTCGGTGTTGAATTTGTGTTCCGTTTGGCCTTGTATGACTAATTGGAAATTTAGTCGTTGGCAGCATTTCAAGGAAGATAAAAATGCGTGCTTATCAGACTTATCCTGAAGGACTTTGGCAAACTTCCATGGGATTATTTACAAACTGTTTGAGACTCATTACGGGCTGTGAATGACTAAAATTCACAGCTGTTGAAATAAAGAAAAAAGAGTTTTGGGACTAACGTGTGTTTGTTAGTGTCTTCATAAGCCTTGGTCAGAACATTATCTCCTCCTAGGATAGGCCCATCAACTCTTGGGAGTTGGCATTGAGCACTTGACCATGATTTGGATACTTGACTGGCCGACAAGAGCGTCAGTTGCAGAACTGATTCTCCCGCAGCAATCGAACTAACATTGCACGCCTCCCCATGTTGCAACTTACATATCTTCTGTTGCAGCCGAGTCCGCTCACTGACCCTATTCTGTCCAGCCGTTGTCCGAAGCAGCTGGATAACCTGCGGGGGGCGTTGAAGAAAGCCCCCAGTTTGTTCCGCACGGCTGCTGCCGGGGCTCTTTCGGGAGGTTGCCAGTTGACGCGGCCAACGGTGCCGTCGCTTGAGGGTCTTGAGTATTCGCCATCCCAGGACGAGAGAAGCTGGGCGGCATCGCCCTCTGGTTCCTCGTTGGCTTCATCCAGATTTCGTTCGATTTCTTCCTTTTTGGCCAACGCCACTTGACTTTCAATCCGCTGCAGAAGATCCTAAGAGCAAAAGGGGGAAACTAAAAACGTGGTTTGCAAACTCTTCTACTAAAGTCAGTCTCTATTTGGAAGCGTTTTGTCTGCATTCCCACTAGGGGAGGGGTGCCCAACCCCCAGTCCATGGACTGGCAGCTGTCCATGACATGCCAGAAAGCGGGCCACCCAAACAAGCAAAGCCCCCTCCACGGAACCGATCCCTGATGCCCAAAGGATTAGGGCTACTACTCTAAGGTATGAACAGGCATGTCAGGAAAAAAAAAGGTTAGAGCTGTCCAGGTATGTCTTCAACCATTTACTAGTTGCAGTGAAAATTCAACTTTTTTTTTCAGCTGATTTCTTTAGTTTATCACAATTGGAGGTTTCAGTGGAACAACTTGCCTCCAGAAGTTGTGAATGCTCCAACACTGGAAGTTTTTAAAAAGAGGTTGGATAACCCTTTGTCTGAAGTGGTGTAGGCTTTCCTGCCTAGGCAGGGGTTGGGCTAGAAGACCTCCAAGGTCCCTTCCAACTCTGTTATTCTATTCTATTCTAGTCCAACCCCTGCTCATGCAGGAGACCCTATATCATTTCAGACAGATGGTTGTCCAGTCTCTTCTTAAAAGCCTCCAGTGATGTAGCAGCCACAACTTCTGGACTTAACCCGTTCCAATGATTGATTGTCCTCACTGTTAAGAATTTTCTCCTTAGTTTCTAGCATGCTTCTCTCCTTGATGAGTTTCCATCCGTTGCTTCTTGTCCTGCCTTCAGGTGCTTTGGAGAATAGCTTGACCCCCTCCTCTTTGTGGCAACCCCTCAAATATTGGAAGATTGCTACCATGTCACCCCTAGTTCCTTCTCTACATTGGACTAGACATATCCAGTCCCTGCAACTGTTCTTCGTACGTTTTAGCCTCCAGTTTCACCTAGTAATTTGGGAAAGAAAAGATCCTTAATGGCTTCCACCAAGGTGTCAAAGCCAGATTTTCATTGCTGGTGAACCGGAGCAAGTTTGAAGAACCCATAACTACGTCTGCTTTGATCTAATAAATATATTTACAACTAGAAATCCTGACCTTTGGTAGGTTTGGGGACTCCAAGCTGAGTCAAAAGAAGATGGGCAAAGCAAGCAAGGCAAGATCAGACTGAGTGGTCTTTTTCTCAACTGCGCTAGAACGTCTTTATCTTGGACCAATTCACACACGCATCATGTACAATTCTGTGACCTGTTAAGAGATTAACCCATTGAATAGATCCTTTCTGGGTTGAACACAAACTTCCAGAAAATAGGCCTGTGGTTTTGAAGGCCTCACAGCGATCATAGCAATGTGTGTTGTCTGCTATTGATCAATATTACCTTTTTTTCTAGACTGGTAAAATAAAACTCAAATACTTTGGCCACCTAATGAGAAGGAAGGACTCCCTGGAGAAGAAGAGCCTAATTCTGGGAACGATTGAGGGCAATAGAAGAAGAAGGGGACGACAGAGAATGAGGTGGCTAGATGGAGTCACTGAAGCAGTCGGTGTGAGCTTAAAGGGACTCTGGAAGATGGTAGAGGACAGGAAGGCCTGAAGGAACGTTGTCCATGGGGTTGCGATGGGTCGGCCATGACTTCGCAACTAACAACAAAAACGAACAAAGGGCCGTCTAGAGAAAAGAAAGACTAGGGGTGAAATGATGGCAGTATTCCAATATTTGAGGGAGCTGCCCCAAGGAAGAGGGGGGGTCAACTTATTTTCCAAACCACCAAACGCCACGACAAGCAACAATGGATGGAAACCAATTGAGGAGAGAAGCAACCTGAATTAAGGAGGAACTTCCTAACAGGGAGGACAATTAACCAGCGGAACAGCCTGCCACCAGAAGTTGTGGGTGCTCCAACACTGGAGGTTTTTAAGACAGCGCCCTGTCTGAAATGGTGTAGGGTCTCCTGATTGAGCAGGGGGGTTGGACTAGATGACCTCCAAGGTCCCTTCTGATTGAATTTAGAAGGTGCCTGCCAACTGGAATATCGTTTCAAGAAACGTCCCTTCCCATCAACGGCTCTCTGAAGCCGTCCGTAGACCTGGGTGTGCCAAGCAAGGCTCCACCAACAATTTGAGGTTCTTTTCAAGTTAGCCGAGGCTTGTCCCAGGTTTGACCCAACCCCGGGGGTCTCTTACCTTGAAATCTGCTAGTTCTGACTGAGAGATGGACTGGGCCCCAGATGGACCTTGGAGATGAGCCGCAAAGAACAGGGCAAGCAGGAAAGGAATCCTTGAACCCATCATCCTCTCCAGCGCCCCAGTCTTCCTCCGTCCTCTGCCCATTAAGTTGTGCTGATTCTGTGCCCTCCTATCTTTATATCTTTAAGGGGCGGCAAAGCTCATGCCTGAAGAATGAACCCCCACATTCCATCACCCTGGCTCGATAAAGGATCTCAGACACCGGAGCCAGGAGAAGATTCCCTTTTAAAGTGATCTTCGTGGGGCGGAAAGCAACCTTCTGCAGTTTCCTGACCAGCGGGGGGACCGTCCCGGTGGAACCCGTGACACACACATTCCTTGGGCCTTGTCTGGAGAGCTTTCACACTTCCTAGGTGTGAAAGAAGCTCTAAAAAATCCCCCTTTATCTGTTTTCGGCAAGACAGCCATGTAGGAGGGAGCAGGAGGTGGTTTTAGGAGCGGAAAATCCGATTGGCTGGGGAACGCGGGCCTGCTTGGATACCCCAACAACAAGCCATGGCGGATGTGTGCTGATCTCTTAGATAGGTTCAGATTGACAGAGTTGGAAGGGACCTTGTAGGTCATCTAGTCTAACCCCCACCCACCCCGCCCAAGCAGGAGACCCTACACCATTTCTGACAGAGGGCAGTCCAGCCTCTTCTTGAAAGCCTCCAGGGATGAAGCTCCCACAACTTCCGAAGGCAACTTCTGTTCCATGGGTTGGTTGTTCTCCCTGTCCGAAAATTCCTTGTCTGGCCTTCAGGTTCTTTGGAAAATAGCTTGACCCCCCTCCTCCTCTCTGTGGCAGCCCCACAAATATTGGAACGCTGCTCTCCTGTCTCCCCTGGTCCTTCTCTTCCCTAGACTAGCCAGGCCCATATCTGCTATTTAGTTTATTCTCTGCTCCTGGTTTGTTATCAAGCAAACCAGAAGGATTCCAGAAACTAAGGTGCTTGGATTAACCTCCAGGATGGTGGGTTTCTGCAGAACTGAGGGTGTAAACACTTAACTTTTCCCATGGAAAATCTTCTGAGTGTGACGATGTGATATAAATATACACCAAGGGGTGGAGGGAATTATGCTGATGGCATTCCTGTCTTGGGGAAATAGCCCTCCACTTATCCAGCTAAGGAAAGCGGATTCACACTTGATCACAAATGTACAATGATGTGAACAAGAGTGCAGAGAAGAGCAACCAGGATGATGAGAGGACTGGAGGCTAAAACAGGATGAATGGTTGCAGGAACTGGGCCTGGCTAGTCTAGGGAAGAGAAGTACCAGGGGAGACAGGAGAGCAGCCTTCCAATATATGAAGGAAGAGGGAGAGAAAGAAAAGGAAAGAGAAAGAGAAAGGAAGGAAGGAACCAAAAGGGTGAGAAAGAGGGGGGAGGAGAGAGAGAAAAAGGAAGGAAAGAGAGAGAGAAAGGAAGGAAGGAAGGAAGGAAGGAAGGAAGGAAGGAAGGAAAGAAAGAAAGAAAGAAAGAAAGAAAGAAAGAAAGAAAGAAAGAAAGAAAGAAAAGAAAGAAAGAAAGAAAGAAAGAAAGAAAGAAAGAAAGAAAGAAAGAAAGAAAGAAAGAAAGAAAGAAAGAAAGAAAGAAAGAAAGAAAGAAAGAAAGAAAGAAAGAAAGAGGGAGAGAAAGAGAGGGAGAGAGAGCAAGAGGGAGGGACTGGAGGCTAAAACATACAACGAACGGTTGCAGGAACTGGGCCTGGCTCATCTAGGGAAGAGAAGGACCAGGGGAGACAGGAGAGCATCTTCCAATATTTGGGGGGCTGCCACAGGGAGGAGGAAGGGGTCAAGCTATTCTCCAAAGCACCTGAAGGTCAGACAAGGAATAATGGATGGAAAGTGAACAAGGAGAGATTCAACCTGGAAATAAGGAGGAATTTTCTGATGGTGAGAACAATCAACCGATGGAACAAAAGTTGCCTTCAGAAGTTGTGGGAGCGCCATCCCTGGAGGCTTTCAAGAAGAGACTGGACTGCCCTCTGTCAGAAATGGTGTAGGGTCTCCTGCTTGGGTGGCGGGGGAGGTTGGACTAGATGACCCACAAGGTCCCTTCCAACTCTGTTAATCTATCTAATCTATCTATTACTGGTGGGTGTGGCCAAAGTATTTTATTGATTGATTGATTGATTTGATTTGTCAATTGCTTACAAGATAATAGGTGTAAGTATATACATAGTTATGAATACATGAAATGGGTACATATAAGAAAAATAAAAAAGAAACAATAGGACAGGGACGGTAGGCACGTTGGTGCGATTATGCAGGCCCCCTACAGACCTCTTAGGAAAGAGGTGAGGTCCATAGTAGACAGTCTAAGGTTAAAGTTTTTGGGGTTTGGGGAAGAAGTAGAAAGTAGAAAGCAGATGCGGCCAAACAAGATTGACACATTTATAATCTTTAGCAATTTGATCCAATTTTTTTCCTGGCCTTTTAAACAGACTTTCTCCAAGACGCTATTTATTTCTTTATAGGTTTGATTTGCCCAGCTGCTCATCTGGGATCAGTGACATTTCCTCTCCCGGCTCTTAGATCTGGAAGCCGTCTCTTTCCTTTGCTTCACTTCAACCTGTTCCGCTAAGAACGTGATTACAGGTCGCCCTCAACTTACAACGGCTCATTTTGCGACTGTTCAAAGTTACAACTCCACTGGGGGAAAAGGGGACTTATGGCCATTTTTCACATGGCCATTGCAGCGTCCAAATTCAAATTCAACTGGTTCATACGTAAGACGGTTGCGTTGTCTACAGCGTGATGTGATTCCCCCCTTTTACGACTTTCTGGCAAGCCAAGTAGATGCGGAAGCTGGATTCATTTTGCAATCCTGTTCTTGACTTAACCGCTTCAGTGATTCACTTAGCAACGGTGGCAAGAAAGGCTGTAAAAAGAGACAAAACTCAACTTTTTTAAAAAGTCTCGCTCAACAACATACATTTTGGGCTCAGTTGTGGCCAAAAGTTGAGGACTATCTATATTTTAGACTTCAGAAGGGGAGGAAAAAGAGAAAAATGGACAGAGAGGAGTTGGATACCTTAAATCCTTGATGGGGATTAAGAGGGATAAATAGCGGTAGCAATAAGCACTTATATACCGTTTTATAGTGCTTTTACAGCCCTCTCTAAGCGGTTTACAAAGTCAGCATATTGCCCCCCCAACAATCTGGGTCCTCATTTTACCGTCCTCGGAAGGACAGAAGGCTGAGTCAAGCTTGAGCCAGTCAGAATCGAACTGCATGCAGTGGACACAGTTTGCCTGCAATACCACATTCTAACCACTGGGAGGGAGGGAGGGAAGGAAGGAAGGAAGGAAAATAGCAATAGCACTTATATACCACTTCATGGTTTGGTGGTTCAAATGCCTAGCAACGTGTAATGGAGTGAGCTCTCGTTATTTGTCCCAGCTTCTGCCAACCTAGCAGTTTGAAAGCATGTAAAAAAATGCAACTAGAAAAATAGGGACCCCTTTGGTGGGAAGGGAACAGCGACCTTCCGTGCGCCTTTGGCGTTTAGTCCTGTCGGCCACATGACCACGGAGACGTCTTTGGACAGCGCTGGCTCTTCGGCTTTGTAGCGGAGATGAGCAGCGCCCCCTAGAGCCAGAAACGAGTAGCACGTATGTGCGAGGGGAACCTTTACGTTTACTGCGTCACGATGCTTTTACAGTCTTGTCTAAGCGGTTGACAGAGTCAGCCTCTTGCCCCCAACAATCTGGCTCCTCATTTTACCGACTTTGAAAGGATGGAAGGCTGAGTCGACCTTGAGCCAATCAGGATCGAACTGCTGGCAGTGGGCAGAATTAGCCTGCAAAGCTATATTCTACCCATTGGGAGGCAGGGAGGGAGGAGGGAAGGAAGAGCCTTTATACTTATATACCACTTCATAGTGCTTTACCGCCCTCTCTAAGCGGTTTACAGAGTCAACATCTTGCCCCCAACAATCTGGGTCTTCATTTTACCCACCTCGTAGGGTAGGAAGGATGGAAGGCTGAGTCAACCTTGACTCTGGAGAGATTTTAACTGCCAAATTACAGGCAGCCAGCAGGCAGCAGAACCAGCATGCAGTACTGCACTATAACCACCGTGCCACTACTATAAATCTAGCATTTTAGCAACCCAGCCGCAATTTTAATACTTTTCAGGTCTCATAGTGTGTGTAAATTGGGGGTGTCCCTTTGAGTGTGGAGTGGATCAGTTATAGAGCCCCATACAGTTAATCCTTGATCTACAAGCAGAATTGAGCACCAAGTTCCTGTTGTTAAGTGAGGCATTTGTTAAGTGAGCTTTGCCCGATCTTTGCAACCTTTCTTGCCAGAGTTATTCAATGAATCCCTGTAGCTGATAAGTTTGTAACCCCGTTGTTAAATGAATCTGGCTTCTCCCCCTGACTTTGCTCGTCAAAAAGGTCGCAAAAGTGGATCAGGTGATCCCGGGATTTAGCCACAGTCATAAGAATGAATCAGTAGCCAAGCATCCGAATTTTGATCATGTGGGGCTAATAACAAAGCTCACGTGAAAAAGGATCTTAAGCCACTTTTTTTCAGGGCCACTGTAACTTTGAATGGTCACTAAATGAGCTTGTCAGGATTCCACAGTTCACCCAATTAAATCATGAGTCTCGAGCCAAACTTCCATTTATTGGGAGTTAACATGTCCGGCACTGCCTGGGTGCAGCCGACTCTGAGACACATCATTCATGGTCACCCTTGACCCTGGTTTCCCCCCACCCACCCCCTGGGTGTAATCCATATTCTCCAATGGGACACGTCCATAGCCAAGAGTCATCAGTCGTGTTCTCCAGTTAGAATTTTGCCTGCAGAAATTTCGGTCACCTAGTGACTATCTTTGAAAAAAATTATGGAATGCACTTTCGATTTCCAAGCTGCCGCACTGCTCTTTCAAACCCCTTTCTCCTCTCCCTTTCTGTTCGCAATTCTAAAAAGACCATAGAAATATTTTATGAGTTGTAAGTCGAGGACTACCCGTCTCGGGAATGTGGATGGAGGCAGTTGGACTGTGCAGATGTCTGTTTTGAAAAGAGGCAAACGTCTTTAAAAACCGCAAAGGGAGCGGAAGAGTCGAAAGCACGCAACACAATCCCAGGCCACAAAACAAGAGTCAGATAATCGTAGTTTTAATTATTGTTTCAAGCTAAGTTCTCTGTGCTGAAAATAAGAAAACAAATCATATTTTTTTTCTTTGTTTGAAAAAGGAAAAAGGGGGGGAGAAGAAGAGAAGCAAACAAGGGCAGGTAATAAATAAGTTAATAAATAAATAAATAGGGGGAGCGCGCTCTCGATCTGTCTCCTAGTGCTCACAAGTTGGAAAAATCTTCAGAAATTCACACGCCGCAGAAAAGGAGCGACTTCTAGTGTCTTCTGGGTCCTGAAAAGCAAAGAATGAAAAAACAAATTTGGTTAAGAAAGGAAAAAGCCAAGCTTGATAGATAGGTAGGTGGGTAGACAGACAGACAGACAGACAGATAGATTAACGGAATTGGAAGGGACCTTGTAGGTCATCTAGTCCAACCCCACCCTGCCCAAGCAGGAAACCCTACACCATTTCTGACAGAGGGCAGTCCAGTCTGTTCTTGAAAGCTTTAGCCCAGATTTAAGAGATTACCAGATGTGGAAGGGACCTTATAGGTCATCTAGTCCAACCCTGGCTTGAGAATGAGTTGTGCTGAACGATACTTTGTCAAGGGAGTATTTGGGGTCCCAGGAAGAGGGAGCATTTGCTTTAGGCTTGGCTAATGTCACCACATTACAGAAAAAGATGTTGAGGCCTTTGGAAAAAGTTCAGAGAAGAGCAACTAAGATGATTAAAGGCCTGGAGACTAAACCATACGAAGAACGGCTGCAGGATTTGGGTTTGGCTTGTCTAAAGAAAAGGCAGGTCAAGAAACAACGGATGGAAACTAATCAAGGAGAGAAGCAACCTGAATTAAGGAGCAATTTCCTAACAGGGCAGACAATTAACCAGTGGAACAGCTTGCCACCGGAAGTCGTGGGTGCTCCATCACTGGAGGCTTTTAAGAAGAGACTGGACAGCCACTTGTCTGAAATGGGATAGATTCTCCTGCATGAGCAGGAGGTTGGACTAGAAGGCCTCCAAAGGTCCCGATTTGTTGCTAAGTTTCCATCCATCGTTTCTTATCTGGTGCTTTGGAAAATAAATTGACTGGGATATTGCTATCATGTGCCACCATGTCCTTCTTCTGGCCAAACCCAGTTCCTGCAACCTTTCTTCATATGTTTTAGTCGCCAGGCCTTTAATCATCTTAGTTGCTCTTCTCTGCACTTTTTTCTAAAGTCTCAATATATTTTTTTGTAATGTGGTGACCAAAATTGGTGGCAGTATTCCAGGTGTGGCCTTACTAAGGCTTTTTAAAGTGGTACCAATACACCACGTGATCTCGATTCTATGCCTCTGTTTATACAACTCAGGATTGCATTAACTTTTTGGGCTGCTGCTGCAGACGGTTGGCTCATATTGAAGCGATCATCCACTAGGACGCCAAGGTCCCTCTCACCGTTACTGTTTTTGAGCCAGGTCCAAATAATCTGTACTTTCTACCTTCGGTTTTTTTCCTGCCTGGGTGTAAAACCTTCCTTGTAGAAATCATGAGCAGCAAAAGAGAGTTTTTTAAACGTGCTTTTTGAGACAGGAGGCCCTGGTGAAAGCAGCTGAAAGCATGGAAAGGAAAGGAAAACTTTTGAATCTGATTAGATTCAGGAATTATTTGGGGCTTCAACAACTATTTCCTTGGCTGCTTTTTTCCCTTGAGATAATCCTGGTTTTTGGATTGTCCCTTTTTCTCTTTAAGGGGCTAATATTTTCATTTGTGCCTGACAGGTCAACTTCTTCCTGAGAAGTGGTGAGATCTTCAACATAAAACAGTAGCTCACTTTTCTGCTTTATCTCCAAAGTTGGCTCGAAATACTGTGGTTGTTGATAATATCAACTTGGCTCATTTTGGAGGGCAACAGTGAGTTTGTTTGTTTTTAAATAAATTTCATTAATCATATTTTCATCATAAAAACACATTTCCACTCATTACAGTGTTTCAATATCAGTGTTCACTCACATTGATATCCTATCTAATAATGTAGGTTGCTACTATATATTACATATCTGTTTTTACATTGAACATAAATTGAATATTTACAGTCTTACAAACAGTATTTATCTCAGCTTGCTATGGCTTCTACATACCCTTCATCTATCAGCTTTGCATCTACCTTCCAACTGGTTGTACTGTAAATTCCAAATCTCATAGTACTCCATTTCTTCTCTATCCTTTAATTCCACCGCTAACCTATCCATCTCTGCACATTCTAAAACCTTTTTATTAGCATTATATCGGAAGGAAATTGTCTTGTTTCCAGTTCTGGGCAAAGGCAATTCTGGCCGCGGTTATTATATGAAGCCTTATGTATTGGATTTTTTTTTCCAAATATTATCTCTCAATATACCCAATAAAAATATCTCAGGTTCCATCTCAATTTTTTTGTTCTGTGATTTCTTCTAGCCACTTCTTAATTTTATTTCTTAGCGTTGGGCAATAAAATATCTCAGGTTCCATCTCAATTTTTGCTTCAAGCCAATTCTTAATTTTGCACCAATATTTCTTAGCGTTGGGGCAATAAAAATATCTCAGGTTCCATCTCAATTTTTTTTGTTTTGTGATTTCTTCAAGCCAGTTCTTAATTTTGCACCAATATTTCTTAGCGTTGGGGCAATAAAAATATCTCAGGTTCCATCTCAATTTTTTTGTTTTGTGATTTCTTCAAGCCAGTTCTTAATTTTGCACCAATATTTCTTAGCGTTGGGGCAGTACGGTGAGCTTTTTTATTATAATCTGGGGTGGAGGGTGGAACAGCAATTTCTTTTGTCAGACCTTGAGGGGGATTCCTTTGAAGAGGCTTAAATTGTGGATCAAGAAACTAGGATCAACTCACCTTTGCATCCCATCCCACTGACGGATCCAATCCGGTCCAACCGTCGGCCGAAGCAGCCCGATTCTCGCATGCTTTTGGCTGCCTGAATCCCCCTCATATGTTTCAGCAGAGCCGTTCGGTCAGAGAAGGCGGGGAAATCATCAGCCAGAGGATTGTCGCTGAGATTCTCTTCGGCCTGGGGCTCTCCCTGGTTTTCGAAGTCGTCAGGGTTGGCCTGTAAGTCCTCCATCAAGGCCACTTTCTCCTCCAACCTGTCCAGGAGTAACTGGGATGGAAATGGAGACGGTTTGTGCCAGTTGCAGAATACAGCAGTCAGGTCTATTGCCAAAAAAAAACCCAACCCCATCCATCGTCTTCGTAGATCAGAGGTCCCCAAACTTGGCAACTTTAAGACTTGTAGACTTCAACTCCCAGTGGCTGGAGAATAAGAGGAGTTGAAGTCCACAAGTCTTAAAGTTGCCAAGTTTGGAGGCCTCTGTCGTAGATAATGAGCCTCAAATTTAATTCTCACTGGACAGCTAGTGTCCACATTTTTTTCTATCCTGCTAAATGTAATTGCTTTTATAAAGGCTTGGTAAGCCCACAGCTGGAATACTGCATCCAGATTTGGTCACCCCGTTACAAAAAAAGACTTTAGAAAAAGTCCAGAGAAGAAAAACTAAAACGATTAAAGGCCTGGAGACTAAAACGCATGAAGAATAGTTGCAAGATTTGGGTTTGGCTAGTCTAGAGAAAAGAAGGACTAGGGGTGACATGATAGCAGCGTTCCAATATTTGAGGGGCTGCTGCAAAGAAGAGGGGAGCAAATTATTCTACAAAGCACCAGAAGGCAAGATAGATAGAATTCTTTATAGAAGTCTTTATTGGCCAAGTCTTGACTCTTGATGAATGTATCTTTTATGTACACTGAGAACATTGGCACCAAGACAAATTCCTTGTGTGTCCAACCACACTTGGACAATAAAGAATTCTTTCTTTCTTTCTTTCTTTCTTTCTTTCTTTCTTTCTTTCTTTCTTTCTTTCTTTCTTTCTTTCTTTCTTTCTTTCTTTCTTTCTTTCTTTCTTTCTTTCTATCTTTCTAACTATCCATCTACCCATCTATCTATCTATCTATCTATCTATCTATCTATCTATCTATCTATCTATCTGAGAAACAACGGATGGAAACTAATCAAAGAGAGAAGCAACCTAGAATTGAGCAGAAACTTCCTAACAGTGAGGACAGTTAACCAGTGGAACTGCTTGCCACCAGAAGTTGTGGGTGCTTCAACATTGCAGGTTCCTAAGAAGAGACTGGACAGCCTCCTGTCAGAAATGGTGTAGGGTCTCCTGATTGAGCAGGGGGGTGGACTAGAAGACCTCCAAAGTCCCTTCCAGCTCTATTGTATTCTATTCTAATAGTCAAAATTGCTCAGGAGAGTCAAGAATTTGTCATTTTGAAGCAAAGTAGAGAAAAATAGGCAGGAAGCTGGAACTCCTTGGGGCATGTTTGACTGACCCCAAACGTTGATTGCCCCTGTTTATAAGAATAAAAAGAAAAAAACCCTCTTTTTCTCTGTTTGGTATCCTCAACTGTTGATGCTCCCGCTCTGCCTAAAAATAATTTGAAGGAAGGAGAATGTGTTGTTGTTTTTTTTCAGGAGTTTCTCCCAATGTTTTTCAAAACTTCCTTTCTTTTCCATTGGTGCTAGTCCTGCTTTTGGAGCCATTGAGAGCAACATCACTTCTTTAGTTTAACTAAGTCAGAAGGGACCTTGGAGGTCTTCTAGCCCAACCCCCTGGTTCAAGCAGGAGACCCTGTTATTCCATTTCAGATAGATGCTTGTCCGATCTCTTTGGCTAAACGCACCTGCTTTTTCTGCCAAAAGGCGAAATGCCTTCGCACATCGGCTCCCTGCTTCTAATGGAGTCAGCCAATCTGCCACCTGGGTATGAAATCTGGGGTAGACTGCTCCTGAACCTGGGTTTCCCCACGAGTAATAGAATTCCTGAAAGAATTCTCTCCTAGGAGGCTTTTGCAGAAGAACCAAAGCATTGGAAGGGACCTTAGAGGTCTTCTAGCCCAACCCCTCTGCCTCAACCTACTACGCCATTTCAGACCAAATTTCCAGGGCCAAATGAACTGCCGAGTCCCAAGTCCACATGGATTCCCAAGGAGCATGTTCTTACCTCCATGTTTGCCAGCTCCTCGGCCGGGCTGAGGCTATGGATGGGGTGAGCCGCCGGACACTGGAAGCAGAGAAAAAGCACCAAGCAGACCACGGTGAGGAATGAACCCTTAGCATCCATCCTTGGAGATCAAGAGTCGGCTGTTTTCAGAGGGTGGGATTCTCCTTAGCTTTCTCTCTCTCTCTCTCTCTCTCTCTCTCTGCTTGCTTTTCCCCCCAGTGAGTTCTTATATACCCTTCCGAAGCAGGCTCTGCTTTCCCGGGTTATCTGTGAGCGCATTCCAAGCGCTGCGACTGGCACGCTGCGTTTCCCAAAAGAGAAGATTCCCTTCATTTAGGTGTCACGGGGGCAGCGGCTGTTTTCAGAGGCATGCAAGTCACAAGTCGATGATTTCATGTTGCCGGGATTTTCACGTTGATACCACGAGCGGAGATTACACACCATTCCTGGCTGGGCATTCTTCACATTTTCTCCCCCCCTCCCACCCGTTTTTTTTTTTCAGATCGATGGCCTTTGTGGGAAGACGTGTGTTTCATTTTTCCCAAGCGGGGTAAAACACATCCCGGAGAAACTGCCTTGTATAGGAAGGGCACAAAACAAAGGTGGACATTTTAGTGTCCCAACATCATTGATCGCTACCATATATGGCCTGCAGAGATCATTTTCTGCTCTCCCCACCACCCACCCACCCAAATACGGGGGGCTTTTTTTTTTCTTTGCAAAAGTTTTGATTTTGGATAGTTGTCAGGCTTTTAAGGTGGTTACTCCAAAATAAGTTGTGGACATGAAGCACGCAGCACGCCAAAATCTGAACCCACCGACCCATCGTGCGATCCGTTGAACCCTTAAAAACGACAGGGCAAGGTTAGCTAGTTGGGATGCACGCAGAAATGCAGCCGAGGAGTCCAGCTGCTTGCAAATGCTTGAGGAAAACTGCTCCTCTTTGCAGGTAGAGTCCTTCTGGAGATGGAGGATCTTCTCTTCAACTAGTCAAGGGGAGAAGCAACAAAGGAGGAATTTCCTGACAGAACAATTGATCAGTAGAACAACTTTCCTCTAGAAGTTGTGAATGCTCCAACACTGGAAGTTTTTATGAAGAGATTGGATAGCCATTTTCCTGAAATGATTATAGGGTTTCCTGCCTAAGCAGGGGGTTGGACTAGAAGACCTCCAAGGTCCCTTCCAACTCTGTTATTCTCTTCTCTTCTCTTCTCTTCTCTTCTCTTCTCTTCTCTTGTATTTTATTCTATTCTATTCTATTCTATTCTATTCTATTCTATTCCATTCCATTCCATTCCATTCCATTCCATTCTATTCTATTCCATTCCATTCCATTCCATTCCATTCTATTCTATCTTTATATCATATGTGTGTCTGTGAACTGTGTGTAAAATGCCTGAAACATCTACAAGGTATTGTAAGGGAGGGGAGGATTCTTTCCTTCTTCTTCCAGGGATTAAATTTGTACATGCCCATGGTATCTTATTTTCTGTGTTGAGCTCAAGTGTAGGAATCTGGCCCCTGGTGGCTTTTGTCTCCCAGGAAATTCAAAACAAGGAAGTCACTCCAGCTCAGTAAATGAATCCAGCCGGTAGAGAAATCCTTTCAACGTGATGGGCGTTGATGGCTGCCCAGGGCTTCGTTTTTAAGGATCGATACCAGCCATCGGGAAACGTGTCCAGGAGAATGATCCATTGATCACTTAACGGAAGGGGGAAATAGCCCTGCTATTAATTCTCTGCTATCGTAAACTCAACCTCTAAAATGCCACTGTCGGAGGCGGAAATAAAGCAAGGAAAACCGTGCGATGGCTCATTTATTTGTACCAACGGCCAGTTTTGACCTTGTGGGGGAGAAAGGCCACGTGGCCTTGGAGGTCAAGGAGAAAAAGAAGGTGGACAGAGAGGCAAACCAAAGGCGTTTGTGAGTCTTAAGTTTCTGGGTGCTCTCCAAGGTGCTGAACCCACCGACCTAACTTACAACTCACAAGTTACCACCAGGAAGCATCACAAAACTTGTAGAAGAGCCCAAGGGAGGTGTGAGAAATTGAACCCATCCTTCTGCGCCCTCCGAATTGGGCACACCTAGTTGGAATTCACCAATGGACATCTGGACACGTCTCCTTTTTGTAGGGCAGTTACTCTTTTCCCCCTTCCCCTCGGTTAGACAAAGGACCAAGTCTCCATTTCTACAAAACCTTTTATTGACGCCTGTGACAATCAGATTCGGTCCCCCCCGTGATAGGGTTTAAAAAGGGTCTCCGTGATTGGAGGGACGACGGTGCTTGAAGGTTGAAAGACCGGACGTTGAATTGAAGAACTGATATTGAACGTTAAAGGGTTGTTTACAATATCTAAGACAGCGTGTGGACAACGGAGTGGGTCTGTTCGCAGGGGATAGAAAAGAGGAGATGCTTTTCCAGGTGTTGAACAGGTCATACCAAGGACCTTGTCATCTATTTACTTCTGGAGGAAGGTGGTGGATTTCAGCTTCTTCGTCTCCGCCAGGGACCTGAAACAGAAAATTAACAAAGGAATGAACGAAGGGGCTTCCTCTTTCCTGAAGAGAGCAAGAATTCAAGAGTTTTAGATCCACAAATCCCATTTCTAGTTATCAGAAGCCACCCCCTTTGTGTAAGCAGCTTAACCCTCCCACCTCGGAAAGCAGAATTCAACAGGTAGAGCTGAGGCCTTGAAGGACATCTAGTCTACCCTTGCAAGAACCTCGCGCAGAATTTGTCACGGCCATGCTAACTTTCCCCTACAATGACTTTTTCCCCCTTCCCACGATTTAAGTAAACTGGGAACTGGCTTTTGGAACATCGAATTCTTTGTTTCTCGTTTTCTGGATCGTAGACGTGTTCTAGATTCTGTCAACCTTCTTCTGCTTTTTGGGGGGGGGAAATCACACATAGCACCCATTATGCCCCCAGATGTTTTAATTCTCGCCTTTCGAACTTGGGGGTGGTTTCCCTAACAGTTATTTCTTTCTTTCTATTAGTTTTACAGCATTGGTGAACAAATACACCAGCAGCTGAGGTTTTTTTTTTTAGACCCTTTTCTTTCCCACCAACCCTGAGTGAAAGTTGATCCCGAGGTCTGCATAGATGTTGGACAACCCTTTGTCTGAAGTGATGTAGGGTTTTCCTGCATGAGGAGGCGGAGGTTGGACTACAACACCTCCAAGGTCCCTTCCAACTATTCCATTCTATCTTCACTCACTGCCCAATGCAGGGAGACCAAACCAGTTTTAAGATAGGGAAAAATCTTAATTTAGGAAAGAGTCACAGGAAGCGGAGGGGTGGGGTGTGCCTACCCCGCTTGTGGTAGATATTACACACCAATGCAGTTGTTGGAAACTTTGTTCCCCTGGTGTGCTTGGTTTTCAGAGTGGTTCCCTTGCGTGCCTTTTTTTAAAAATGTGATTCCAAATCCAGGCTGGCCTGGGTGTGAGATGCTTGGGACAGCCCTAGGTGGCGAGACTCTTAAAAAGGGACCTACGGGGTTTGAAGGACTTGCAGCCGAGTCCCGTCTGGGTACCGATCCGATCCAGCCGGATTCCGAAGCATCCGGAGAAGTACCTCCTCGACGCCACCAGGAACTGCCTCCATTGGGCCTGAGAGAGGGGGTCGTGGAGTTTGGGCAGGTGGGAAGGGAGGATCTCGGCGTCTTCGAGGTCAAGATGATCGCTGTCTTCGTTCGAACCCCTGGCTTCGTAGTCAGGAAGCTCCAGATCCTCCTGCTGGATCTTTTCTCGCAGCCGATCGAGGAGGAGCTAAAAATGGTAGAGGGTGAAAATGGGGACATTCTTAAAAATAGAATCCTCTCTCTCTCTCTCTCCCTCCCTCCCTCCCTCCTCTGTCTCTCCTCCCTCCCTCCTCTGTCTATTCCTCCTTCTGTCTATCCCTCCCTCCCTCCCTCCCTCCCTGTCTCTCCTCCCTCCTTCCTCTCTCTCCCTTCCTCTCTCTCTCTCTCCTCTCTCCCTCCCTCCCTCTCTGTCTCTCCTCCCTCCCTCCTCTGTCTATCCCTCCCTCTGTCTATCCCTCCCTCCCTCCCTGTCTCTCCTCCCTCCTTCCTCTCTCTCCCTTCCTCTCTGTCTCTCCTCCCTCCCTCCTCTGTCTATCCCTCCCTCTGTCTATCCCTCCTCCCTCCCTCCCTCCCTGTCTCTCCTCCCTCCTTCCTCTCTCTCCCTTCCTCTCTGTCTCTTCCCTTTCTCCCTCCCGCTCCTCCCTTGGTCTCTCCCCTTTGTCTCTCCCTCCCTCCCTCTCTATTCTCCCTCCCTCCTTCTCTGTCTCTCCCTTCCTCTCTCTCTCCATTCCTCCCCCTCTCCCTCCCTGCACCACCAAACCCCTGTGGCTTTGTTGCTTGAGCTTTTACTGACTTATAATTGAATGAGATTCTAGTCCTCGTGGTTCTACGTTTGTCAAACAGAGCAGGGCAGAAGGCTGCCTTACACTCAAAGCATCTACCATCGCGGTTGATAGATGCTCTGCCGTAAGATTGGGAGATCTCGTTTGATGCACCTGGATTTTCACCGAGCCAGAGATCTCTTATCAGCAAGCATCTCCCATTTCATTGACGTATTTATTTATATTTCCTGTTTCTTAACCGCCCATCTCTCTCTCTCTCTCTCTCTCTTTCTCTCTCTCTCTCTTTCTCTCTCTCTTTCTCTTTCTCTCTCTCTCTCTCTCTCTCACGCTCTCACCTTCACGCTGTTTCCCAGCCAAGAGAAATCTCTCCCAGGAGACACACGTCCTCCTCCCTCCTCCTTACCTGTAGAGCTTGCAAATCTTGGCCGGAGGGACTCCACGTCACCGGATGAGCCCGGCCCGGCCCAGCCAGGAGAAACCCCATGAGCAAAAGGAAGGAATAAGTCGGAAGTAGGCAGCCCATCTTGTTTGCTTGCTTGCTTGCTCGCTGTGTCTCAAGGCCCCGGGGATGTTTGTGGAATGGTAAGGAAGGCGCTTCGTTTTATAAGGCCATGGCAAGGTACTTTCTCTCTGCTTCAAGCCGGCTGGGCTCCAGGTGACAAAGGCCACGGATCTTGATAAGGAAACTGGTTCTAACTAGCCCAACTAGCAGTGGAGAGTTTAGGCCAAGCTGCCTTTGGATTTCACACACACACACATACACACACACACACACACCTCCTCCTCCTCATCCAGGAAAGCAATTAGGGTGATGTCGTTGAGAACTGCCAAGTGCACGGCTGCCATTAAATCTCGCAGCCCGGGGCCAGGAGATGGACCTCGGCTCCCCCCTGTCCTGGCAAGCATCAAAGAAACACACACACACACACACACACACACCTCCTGTTTGAATCCTTCCAGCTTCTCCATTAAGCCGTGGATGTGTGTCCTTGGATCTAACACTTTTTTGGCCTGCTTAGATGCTTGGAAGTTCCTTCTCCAGTTTGTGGCCATGATGGAAGAAGAAGATGCACGGAAACAAACTACAGGAGGGACGATCGACCCTGGAAAGTTTTTAGGAAGTTGTTGGCCAAGTGCTTTTTTCCCACTCAAAGCAACTCCGCCGCCTCACCGCTGGGCAAATAACTTCTGTTCTTTAACGACAATATTAGAAGGAGCCTTGGAGGTCTTCTAATCCAGGAGTCACCAACCTTTTGGACCCGAGGGACCACCAAATTCATAATTTTAAATCCCATGGACCACTAATTTGAATATTGACTGACGGTGGCTACAGGAAAAAAGTCTGCAGGAAAATTCCCCACCCGGCTTCCCTACGGTTTCCTTACTTCCCTACTTTATTTGGGATTGCAGGATACCGTCTCCAGCTCCGTTCTCAGGAGTGAGGGGAGAGAGAGAGAGAGAGACTTTTGGCTTCATGCAAGGAAAGCAGCAGAAGCAGCGGAAGTCTTTCTTTCTCTCCCCCAAACTCCGCCAGAAATGAGTCTGTGTGAGACTTGTCGTGCCGGCGCAGCCTCTTGGAGCAGGAGGCCTTGCAGGGTCCCAAAGTCTCATTTCTGTCGGAGTTTGGGGGAGAGAAAGAAAGACTTTGGCTGCTTTCCTTGCGTGCAGCCAAAAGCAGGAAAAGAAAGAAGCGGTGGCCAGGCCAGGCGTGTGAGGCGAGTGGGATAAGTCCCCCCCGTCTGCCCTTCCCCCCTCCCGTCACTACCTCGTGTTGTTCGCAATGCAAGCCACGCAAGCCTTGTGTTCCCACGGGCCATGTGGGCAGCGCAGCCTTGTGTTCCCACACAGCCTGGATTAATTGCTTTGCGGGGGGACGACATTTCTCTTTGGACCACCAAAATTTTCTCGCGGACCACCAGTGGTCCCCGGCCAGCTGGTCGGCGACCACTGATCTAGTCCAACACCTGACCAAGCAGGAGACCCTATATCTTTCCAGACAATTTGCTCTTCTTAAAAGCCTCCAGTGATGCCTCCAAGCATTCACAACCTCTGCAGGCAAGCCGTTCCACTGGTTAATTAATTGTTCTCCCTGTCGGGAAATGTCTCCTTAGTTCTAGGTTGCTTCTCTCTTTGATTAGTTTCCATCCGTTGCTTCTTGTCTTGGCCTTCCGGTGCTTAGGAAAATAAGGATTAGCACAGGTGCCTTGGGAGGCTCTCTGTCGATGCTCAGAGGCCTTTCTTCATGCCTCAAGCTTCCTTCTGCCTACCCTGGCATCTGAAACCTTAATGTTCTGCATGAACCTGGCGGAATGGTTGGGGCCTGCAGCAATGCGCTCATGAATTCAAAATGGGGGCGGGGGAGGAGATTTGAAGGTTTCTATGAATCCAGCTGTTCTTTCTGGGTTCCTGTTGCCCTTCCAACCCCCCCAACCCCCTCCCCCCATTTCCTTCTACCTGTTTTCATGGAGTCTCCCTTGTCTGTCATCTCCAGCCTGGTCAAGCTTCAAAGGGCACGCTCATTATTTATATGCTAATGGAATAAACACGAGCTAGCCAGGCAGATTATTTTAATTAGGAGAGCGGCTTTTATGTGCAGGCAAAAATACTTCTCCGTGGCTGGCTGGCCGGCCTTTTTGTTTTAATGGAGAGTTTTCCGCAAGGGTTTTCACTCCACCCCCACCCACCCACCCCGTTGAATTTGGGCCAGGTGTGGCTCTGTAGATACTTTGAAGGTCCGGAAAAAGAGAGAGTGGGAAAATAAATTTGGACAGGTAGAAGCATGAATTTAAACCAGAATTTGCAAGTGGCAAAAGATCCATTTAAGAAAGAGTCCGCTACACCGAAGTGATCTGGTTCTAAAGGGAACTCACCTGTGGACAAAATTAAATTTAATAAAATAATCAAATCCCTCCCCTGCAGCCTCCCAAAAAAAACCACACTTTTTAAAAGAACCTTAATCTTAAAACGGAGCCGTGAAAGTGAGGGCTTGGGAAGCCGAGCCAGTGATCCTGGAGCCAGCCTTTCCAAAATGCTAGTCCTCAGTGTCCATCTGTCAACAGAACCTTATTTTAATGGCATATATATGCAAGTATGTTTTGGGCATAGTATGCAGACGCTTGTATCCCAGCCTTCTTGCAGTGACTTCAGGATTGTTGTGTTTAAGGAAGCCTCTCTGTCTTTAAAGGGTGGTCGTAAGTTGAGGATCACCTGTATTTCAGGATTATTTTCCAGCCTCTGATTTGGTTGGATGGCTGAGCAGAATAGACCAGCCTCCCCATCCTACCTGTGCCCCATGGGTATTGTAGTCTAATATTTCCTGAGAAGACTGGATTAAGCTACTGTGATTGGCCTTTTTTAAAAAAACATAATAATAATAATAATAATAATAATAATAATAATAATAATAATAATAATAATAATAATAATAATAATAATAATATACCGTACATTTTAAGAAGATACTTGGTTGATACCTAGGATGCTGGCAGCATCCCGTATCAACCATCAGAGCCAGTTAATGATATTTGTGATACATTTTAAATGTTCAATTGACCGAGTTTCATGTTTAATGAAGAGATAAAATAATAATAATATGACTATTGATAGTCAATGATATTTGTGATACCTTTTCAAATGTTCAATTGACCGAGTTTCATGTATAATGAAGAGATAAAATAATAATAATATGACTATTGATAGTCAATGATATTTGTGATACCTTTTTAAATGTTCAATTGACCGAGTTTCATGTATAATGAAGAGATAAAATAATAATAATATGACTATTGATAGTCAATGATATTTGTGATACCTTTTTAAATGTTCAATTGACAGTTTCATGTATAATGAAGAATAAAATAATAATAATATGACTATTGATAGTCAATGATATTTGTGATACCTTTTTAAATGTTCAATTGACCGAGTTTCATGTATAATGAAGAGCTTGGTGGGCATGGCAGGGGAAGGATACTGCAATATCCCCCTTCCCTCCCCACCCCCCTAACCTGCTTTCCAGCTCCGTTTTCCTGTGCAGGGCAACCAAAGGAGACCCAGCCGATCAGCTGGGACTCGATGGGAGTAAGTGAATAGGTGGGGTTGGCGGGGCCAGTCAGAGGTAGCATTTGCCGGTTCTCCGAACAACTCAAAATTTCCGCTACCGGTTCTACAGAACCGGTCAGAACCAGCTGAATGCCACCTCTGGTGTGCCCTTACTAAAGCTTTATAGAGTGGCAATTAGTATCTCACTTGATCTTGACTGAATCCCTC